>NW_018403434.1:836848-938800 GCF_002113885.1 Mizuhopecten yessoensis | reverse complement strand
TGAGGTCGTCTGGTCTCATGTCACTGTCTTCCCGTGAGTCTGTTTATGTCTATGAATTGGAAAGCTTTATTCCTGAAGTACGTGTGAGTATACATTTCCCGGTAAAATCTTGATATCGGGTGTTGACATATCATCGGCACGCACGTGTACTATTGTTTACCATGGGCCTGTTCGTTTATGCGGAACAACCGGTTTGACCGTTTATAAATGTAACAATTTCGGGTGTAAATCCTGGCGGACCTGCAAATGTGTATGCAGGCCTTGCAAGGCTTTCTCAAGACTCGCCTGAAAGCAGCATCAGATTACTAGGTCCGACCTTATTTAATAAACGAAAAACAGTGGTCCGATCGGTTTGACCGTTTAAACGAAAACGGCCCAGCAGGTGTTACTATAATTTGCACTACGATATTGAATGCCCGATACGCAATACGGAAATGACGACACGGTGTACATGCACATTTGGATTAAGATAATTGAGTCCTAGCTGTACTTTTTCCGGAAGTATGTCACGAAAATGGACGCTGATGACGATGTGTCGAGCCACCTTAAGGAAAATGATCACATGCCTAAATATTAAAAAATCAAAGACTGAAGGAGGATTCGAGCCTGCACCGTTTATTTTCTAGTCGCAAGTAAACTGCGTTACACAATCGGCTACATAGAACATGTAGATATTGGCAATTACAAACTTATTTAACCCGAGAAGTTTATTCAAAGTTGGTCCTCGGATGGGAAAGTGTTGAAAGTATTTTTTTTTAAGTCCGGGAAACCCAATCACTTTCATAGATATAGTGTATATGGCTATATTTGCAGTATCATATTAGCAATACTTAATTTATCAGCAGTTTGAAAATCTATATTCAATTGGTTTTGTATCTTTTGTATGCATTTTTGCTACCCGAAATGTTTTACTCCTTAATTTTTTCCCCCGTTTTCATAAATGCCGACTTAATGAAATACGGGCAGTTTTCCGCCATACCTCTTTGAGAAGGATCTCTCTAGTATTGAAAAACAGCGGTAACAAACTTTCACTCTCAGATCAAGCCTGTGGGCCGTCTTTGCTTTCCGATTTTCATTTCATCAAATTTTATTGACAAGATGTCGTAATCAATTGGATTGAATAACAGGCAAAGCCTATATAAATTCTCTCCGTCAAATGGCCAAAGTTGAATAAACAAGGAGACATAATATTTCAGACATCTTGCAAATGAAAAAATTAACACAAAATAATTCATATTAACACAAGGCTAAGGGGAAGTAACTCATGAAGGAAACATCTCACACACACACTTACACACACATACAAGTACATGTACAAATACATTTATTTCAGCATATCTATACACTATCATAGACAGATATTGGCAGGCTTAGACCAAAAGTCCATGTGCATATATTGCACAGGTCACTGCTACCAACAACTGTTACAATTAAAAATGATAAATTCATTTGATACATATAGAGTGTAATTATTTACAATGTCATGATAGGTACACGTAATAGACAGTAGTCATGCTCAACTAGAATCTCCTGGATGAAATATAGAATATATAGTATATTTTTATTTAACATCATGGCTTTAAGTCATATAAAAATTAAAACGACGGGATTTTCCAATAAAAATATGCACATCATCAAGTATTCTTCTATTTGTAAGCCCATCACAATCAGGACAGCCCTGGAGAAGAATGTTTTTATCAATTGCTTTCTGATCAGTCTCAATAATCGATATGCATACTTTCTCAGAAAAAGCGCAAACAAGATTTGTTTAAGGATCATCTAATGATGCTGAGCTAGAAAGAAAACGAATGGTCAAAAGTTAATCGGCATCTTTTTCGAAGAAAAGCGTTTTTAAATGATTTTATAACAGCTTTTTTAATTCCGATTTAAAATCAAAAGCGAGGATAATTGCCGTTACCGCGGCTGTGAAAATTTAGGCACGGTTATGATGTCAAGCAAATGAGAAGAACTACATCAATCATGTTAAAGGGAATGGTAGCAAGCGCACAAAAACGTGATTTGAAAAGTAAAAGTACCTTTTCAACACAATCGAAATAACAAATAGGTTCATGTAAAAGGTGCGTGTCATGCTACGCTATGAAGCTGATCTTCGCGAATAAAAAAAAATAAAAATTAAGAAAGGGTCACGTATGAATGACCAATTCGGAAACAGGCAATGCAAGAATGACGTCGTCTCGTCGTCCTTCTCTATAGCTCACACGATTCTCATATTTCAGGTTTTATGTTGTGTCACTATTATCTTACATATGACGTCATATATACGTTCTTTGGTTCAAAACAACCGATTATATTTTTTATAATTAGCGTTTATTTTTGCAAATTACTTACTTCCTTGTAGTATATCCGGGTATATTAGCTTTGATTTGTTACTGTTTAAAAAAAGTCGCAGTTATTATGAAGCATTTCTGCACTGTGTTATATTTAGCCATTTGATATTTAAATGTAATTTAATATATATTTGTCTGTAAATCATATCCTGTTTTGGTCGAAAGAAATTGTAAAACGGCTTCTAATTACCTTCATTTGTGAAAACAAGATCCAAATCAAATTACAGAGCAAACGCCTCCTCATCAACGGTGCATACACTGTAGGGTTACCAATGACGACTTGACGAAGTAATATATGCATTGGGGTATCATATGAAGTTTCCAGGGTCTTGTAACGGGATTGCTGAACAGACGAGTTCGTAATTGTTTATTTGCTTGTATGGGCTTTAAAGTCCATTTTACAGCTTGGAACAAAGGGAGACAACACAGACAGGAAAGAAAAGAGGTTGTTGGGAGAAAAGGGAATACACAAAAGTTCCACTTGTTGCATGTATATATTTTGGTTGCTTTTATCTGCCCTTATAAAGGTTTGGTTTTATTTTGTTTCACGTCCTATTAACAGCTTAGGTGACTTAAGGGCACAAAAGCAAGTCCTTAACTCTGCATGGGTTCCCTTATAAGTAGCACGTATCAACATTCAGTGGTCTACAACATGCATATTCTTATCTCCATCCCGACTGTAATGTTGGTCTGCGATGGTATTTTCTTTTACACGTTTCACAGATTGACCATATTATGTAATTCAGAAATAGCGCAACATATCAAAATCAATTTACACCATTAATGTCGCATTTTTTTAACGTTGTTTCTATTTCGCTTGCGGTAATGAGCAAAAGCCTGTTTAGCCCAACCTAGACCAAAGGGCCACGTGAGCTTATGCCGTGGCGCAGCGTCTGTCGCCCGTCAACTTTTCCCCTTCCTCATAGGATGCTACTATTTAAATTTGGTCGAAATACCGTCATCCCAACAGAAAAAAAATGATAAAATGATATTAAAGCTATTCCTCTATACCCGGGGGGCCACACCAATCGTTTATACAATGTTGGTTCCCCTTCACCAAAGGGTGCTTCTACCAAATTTGGACAAAATCCTGTCGTTCCTACAGAAGAAGGAGTTTGAAGAACTTGCTCTATTTACCCTATTGGGCCCCGTTCCTCTGACCCAAGGGGGGCCAAACTCACTGTTTATACAAAATTGAGTCCCCTTTGCCCGAGGATGATCCCGACTAAATCAGGATAAAATCCCTTAATCCCTACGGTAGAAGAAGGATATTAAAGGTTTTACCTCTATTTCCCCTATTTGGCCCCGCACACCTGCCCCCAGGGGGGCCACACCCAACGTTATACAAAATTGAGTACCATTGGTCTAAGAATGTTCCAGACTAAATCAGGATAAAATCCCTTAATCCCTACGGTAGAAGAAGCATTTTAAAGGTTTTACCCCTATTTCCTCTATTCGGCCCCGCCCCTCTGCCCCCAGGGGGGCCCCACTCACCGTTTATACAAAATTGTGTCCCCTTGGCCAAATGATGCTCCAGACTAAATCAGGATAAAATCCCTTAATCCCTACGATAAAAGAAGGATTTTAAAGGTTTTACCTCTATTTCCCGTATTCGGCCCCGACCCAATGCCACCAGGGGGCCACACCCACCGTTTATACAAAATTGAGTCCCCTTGGCCCAAGGATGCTCCAGACTAAATGGGAATAATATCCCTTTATCCCTACGGTAGAAGAAGGATTTTAAAGGTTTTACCTCTATTTTCCCTATTCGGACCCGCCTCAATGCCCCCAAGGGAGCCACACCCACCGTTTATACAAAATTGAGTCCCCTTGGCCTAAGGATGTTCCAGAGCAAATTCAGTCAAAATCTACTTTGCCGGTCAAGATTTGTAGCGTTTTAAAAGAAAAGTCGACGGACGGACGACGGATGGACGACGGACGCTGCGGTATGGCATTAGCTCACCATGGTCCAGTTGAGCTAATAAAATCAAACCAAACCTTTATCATATTTATGATTATATTCATAATAATAAGCTTGTTTCAAATGATTTTATCAGACGCAAAACCAGAAGGATAATTCGACAGCAATAACTCCACATCATTTGGTTTATAGGGTTTGGCGTGCTATTAAAAGCTAACATTCTGTTAAAAGACTCATCGTTTTACGTAATCTATTCATTCAAAAAAACTTACAAGTCCTATAAGCGTGGGCGCTATATAAATATCAAGCTTTTGACGTCCAGGTTTGAAATAAATTAAAATAGACCCTATTTCGTCATTAACAACGTAAACATATTTTTTTGAACAAAGCTCTATCACGTGACCTAGGGCGTACATGGATGCATTCATTGTGTTGTGCATATATAAAGGACGTCTCAAATACCCAACAGCGGAGTGAAAAAGGAAAATTCAAGGTCTGCAAACGCTCCGAACAAGGAAAAGGTAAGGTGTTCAATTTTATATTTTACACGTATAAGCGAACAAATTACATGACTACTGGCTTTGACACGAAACAAGGCAATGTATCTCGATACTTCAATGTTCAACTTATAACTTTTGCCTTAAATTGCTTTTTTATCACTCTTTCGGCTTGTTTATGCAAAGAAAACATCTTTCGGATTCATTCAACGTTAATATTTACTGGCTTTGGTGGCGACACTAAGTTTACTGGTCTATTTATTCTGGGAATGTATTTCATTTCTCAGCTTCTGATTTCAGCTAATATATCCGTTTGAATCTGAATTGCTATACATTTTGCCTGCTAAACTTACCCTTATCGATACCTGTTAATGCTTCTTGTTAACTTGTTGATCGAGCCAGTTAGATGTTCTACCACTCTATCACTGTCTGGCCTTAAAATCGTCGCTTGTTTCTTGGAGCTTGTCACTGCTACGGATGTTTGTTTGGAAATAATTGTGTCCACCTCATTGCTTTAAACAGTGCAAAATTTGTGTACATTTTGTGATGGTACTCATATTTGTTATGACGTTCTTACAAGGTCTTGGAATGTCACTGTCAGTAACGTTCGAAAATTGTATTGTTTTCTGTTTCGATGTAACTATACAAGTGGTGGCTGTTATTGTGGTTGTGCCTTCTGACGACTAAGAAAGGCAGAGCTCAAATAACCTTCAAAAGTAAAAATATCTGCAAGTTGGTTTGGTTTAATTTTATTTCGTTTAACGTCTTATTAACAGCTAATGTCATTAACTATACTGGAGAATGTTATGAATAATACGTTACTATCATGTAAATTATTACTCCGCAAGCAGTAATCAACAAGATAATGCTGGACTCTTAGAATTGCTTAAATGAACTTAACGTGTCGTTAATTCCTTTAGCCACGAAACGGAAGTACATACCTATCAGTCGGCGTAGCGGACAAATATAACAAAAACAAAAGTTTAACTTACAGGAGCCAACGAACCACATCAAGGGGGTATCATAACCAAATCTTTCCTACCCATCTTTAGTAATATGATGCACATCCTACTGAAAGAAAATAGAAAGCTTGGGATTAACGAACACCATTCGTGCACGGTATAAATCAACCGGACAAATTGATGCATAGGCAAGCCTTATTGTTAAATAGCACATGGTTTATAAACAGATAGGTGTCGTTACATCGCTGACGTCATGAACCTTTATTAACATGAACAACTATTTGTTAGAGGGCGGTTTTTTTTGTAATTATGTCGGCAATGCTTACTTCATGGTTAATTGTAGTGAACTAGCATTTTTGCAATGCGAGTGCTTTATAAACCCGTTAATAAATGGCTCACTAATTGTGTTTTTCTGTATATCTAAATTGAAGAGTTTTGCAGTCTATAAATTACAGGTGGATAAATAGTCTTTTCCATCAGTAGAGGGTTGAGATATAAAATTCTTCTGGTAGAGTGTTCGAATTGTATTCTCACTGGTCACCCTTGCAGGTCGGGAATATATAAAGAATACACCTCTGGTAGATGGTTAATTAGTTAATTGCTTAATGGCAAAAACAACGGTGAAGTCATATCGAGCCTGACAACAATGATAAGGTTAGCGACCCTGTAATAAATAGATAACTTTGGTGATTCTAAGCTCATTTCTAGAGGATATCCTCGAGTTGAAAATAGTTTAATAGAGCTTGTTGATGATGTTTCGGATGCAATGCTAGCATTGTTTCCTTTGGGAATACACTTGTTGCTAGAATAGATAATAATTATGTCCATTAATCTACACATCACTGATGAACTACAAGCGTCAAACAATAGAATAGTGAATCACTCCATTATGCAAGGTGTCAGAAAACACATCTAGTATGAATTTTGATTTTACGTCCTTTTCACAGTATGTATTGTATGCTTCCATATGTGTATGTCTGCTGGATTCCAACTCATTGTAATACTCGCAACATGTGAAAAGTAATCTAACAACGGCGTTGTAACTGAATGATCGACTGTATGTTAGTTGTCCGCTGTAGTATTTATTCATTTGGAAGACGAAAAGAATGAAAATGACAATTTAAAAATCGTTGATAACACATCTGAAATTATACTTTTACGATAACATATCCTATGCTTTTTATATTTACAAAATGTAGTAACTGTTGGTGTTCGCTATTTTGAACATTGTTTTAAATGTCAAGGTGTTATAATAAAGCTTTCTTATCCCAACACGTTACTGGCTATTGATTACATCGTTGCCTTTTTCCCAGACATGATGCTGTCGGCTAAAACTGCCGTGCTGGTGATATGTTGTCTTACCCTTGGCAACGTGATGACGAAAATGACATCGGATATCTACCGGGAGTTGGAGGAAGTCTTGGAAGATTTGAATGAGGAGACGAGAGGGGAAAATGCGGAGGAATCGGAGTTGTCTTCTGACACATTGGATGAGGATAGTGTTGACGTCGCGACGAGAAGCGGTTATAAGATTACTCTCGCTGTAAAGCTCGCCTTAATCAAAGCAAAGAAATTGCTCGAGGAGGAGTTCGTGATACGAAATCGCCATTTTACATCCGGTATGTGCCCGTTTTATTGCAAGTATTTGTTTATATAACAGCGCATTATATTTGCTCTAGGAATGATCAGCATGTTTAGTCAGGATCGTTATACAACGTTCAAAATGAGTTTTCTGCAGTAGGGCCTATATCGGTCACCTGGATAATAAAGCAACCATGGGAAATTATTCGTATTACATAAAATCCCTACCGAAAGGTGGTTTTTAAAGATTTAAACCTCAAGTTATTCCCTAATGGGCCCCGAAACTCTGCACCCAGAGGGGCCACACCATCTGTTCATATAAAATCTAGTCCCCTTGGCCCAAGGATGATTGAGGTCAAATTTTGTAGACTTAAACCTTGAATTTCCATCTTGGCCCTACCCCTCAGTACCCACAAGGGCAACACGTTCCGTTTTTGCAAAATCGAATCACCTTTGCCACAGAAAACTTCAAGCCAAATTTTGATAAAATCCCTCCAATGCTACAGAAGCCCGAGAATGTTCCTGTACAAAATTAAGATAAAATCCCTCTAACCCGAAATTGATTTGTCAAGGTTTTTCTTCTATTTGCCCCCGCTCTTCTGCCCCAGGGGGCCACACTAACTGTTTATTCAAAATTGAGTGATGTTTCCCTAAGGATGCTCCAGACTAAGTTTAGTCAAAATCTCCTATGCCGTTCAGGACCAGTAGCGTTTTAAAGGAAACGTTAATAACAAAAATAGGGGGACTCACTTGCTAACAACTAGATTAATTTCATACGACACTTTCGATTGATTGATCAATGTATTGTCCTACTGTTTAACGTCGTCGACTCCTGATCACGACACCATGTCTTTAAACAGGAAAATTAAACCGTTATTGTTTTCCTTTACCTGTTCCACCCAGTTTTCAACCATGCATGTTTAGTCACTCATCGCGGGCGGCAGGTCTTGCGCAAAATGTCAACAATTATTATGGTGGATCCTTAGCGTCTGCGTGGTCGAGACCAAATTTGCATATATTCTTTCCGGAGCTGTTTTCGTTTCAAATGAAATGGCGACGACTAAGCTGAAGCTGAATATAGTTGCCGAGCAAGTAATAGGATTGAGATTGTTCTGTTTGTTCTCTAGAGTAGCCGCCGAGTCCAGTACCTAATTTTCCCCCTTTAATTCATACAGGCTCTCACTAACAATTTTCATGTCCTTGAAGAAAGAACAATGTAGCCTTTTGAAGCATTCCGAAATATCCGAAAAGCTCTCACACTTATAGTCTTGGACTGGGGGTTGACTTGCCTCCATAGTTGACATGTTGCTTGTATATTGGTAAGCGCACGAGCGAATGACACGTATACGGCCTTTGCATGTGCGTGTACAGGTACATGCTATAAATAGCGTGCTTGTCACAAATTGACGAGGTAATTTGTCTAAACCAAATATAATTACAGTTCACTAACAACTAATAGACTCAGAAGTCGTCATTTGAGTGTTCTGCAGCATCAAAATCATGGGAGTCAAATTTCAATAAAACAGTAGTAAAATCGAAATATACGGCTCGCTCAGGTCGTCATACCGGAAGTCTGAACAAGCATGGGGGTCCAGACCCCATTGCCTATCCCACATGGGCAAACGCTCAACATTAAGGTCATACTTGAGATATTGCCAAGCAAGGCACTAAGAAACAAATGGTTTTCAGAACTATATAAAGATCCCTAATGTTGAAATGGGGGCAGCAGATGGGGTGGGAGGGGCGCATTTGTCACCTTTTACTACATGAAGTGGGATGCAACAGGTATATTTTTCCTTGCTCATGCACAAAATGGGGATCAAGAAAGGGAAAGTTCAGTAGAAAGAAGTCCCTGTCGGTCATGTTTTTAGTAAAGATCGTGTATAGCCGCTGAAGTAGAAGTCCCTGTCGGTCATGTTGTTAGTAAAGATCGTGTAAAGCCGCTGAAGTAGAAGTCCCTGTCGGTCATGTGGTTAGCAAAGATCCTGTGAAGCCGCTGAAATAGAAGTCCCTGTCGGTCATGTTGTTAGTGAAGATCGTGTAAAGCCGCTGAAGTAGAAGTCCCTGTCGGTCATGTTGTTAGTAACGATCGTGGAAAGCCGCTGAAGAAGAAGTCCCTGTCGGTCATGTTGTTAATAAAGATCGTGTAAAGCCGCTGAAGTAAAAGTCCCTGTCGGTCATGTTGTTAGTAAAGATCGTGTAAAGCCGCTGAAGTAGAAGTCCCTGTCGGTCATGTTGTTAGTAAAGATCGTGTAAAGCCGCTGAAGTAGAAGTCCCTGTCGGTCATGTTGTTAGTAAAGATCGTGTAAAGCCGCTGAAGTAGAAGTCCCTGTCGGTCATGTTGTTAGTAAAGATCGTGTAAAGCCGCTGAAGTAGAAGTCCCTGTCGGTCATGTTGTTAGTAAAGATCGTGTAAAGCCGCTTAAGTAGAAGTCCCTGTCGGTCATGTAGTTAGTAAAGATCGTGTAAAGCCGCTTAAGTAGAAGTCCCTGTCGGTCATGTAGTTAGTAAAGATCGTGTAAAGCCGCTTAAGTAGAAGTCCCTGTCGGTCATGTAGTTAGTAAAGATCGTGTAAAGCCGCTTAAGTAGAAGTCCCTGTCGGTCATGTAGTTAGTAAAGATCGTGTAAAGCCGCTTAAGTAGAAGTCCCTGTCGGTCATGTAGTTAGTTAAGATCGTGTAAAGCCGCTGAAGTAGAAGTCCCTGTCGGTCATGTTGTTAGTAAAGATCGTGTAAAGATCATGTAAAGCCGCTGAAGTAGAAGCTTTAAGGTGCCCATGATTTTAGCTTCATTTGAAAACAAAAAACACCCAGGTATATTGCGCATGATACCCTTCTAACATTTGAAAAAGTATATGAGCTAGCAAGAAGGTAGTTAGTTATATCTTTACTCCTTCTTATTATACACTATAAATAGCTGTATAACGAATGTGAATTTTTCTCAGGTATCGACTTTCCCCCAGGCGGATCATCTGCTGCATCGATGGCTGGTCTGAACGACATGGTGTACGGCACAGAGGGAGAACGTGAGGAGAACAGAACTCTGATAGCTCTGTTTGCTACGGAAATACTTTTAGGACCGTGAGTAGTAAACTTACATCCAGTATTTTATACTACCATTTTTAAGGACTTTGGTATGTCCCGGCCTTGGGTCAGAGCCCATTGCCTACCTCACCTAGTTAAACGTTTAACATTTAACAAGTAAAAAATGAGGTGTTAACAAGCAAGGCTCAAGGGAAAATACAAAGATCCCAAATATTGCAATGGGTGCAGACTTTTTATTTTGGTCTTTTATTTGTCCCCAAGTATGGACATGAAAGTCCACAACTCTGCAGGGGTTCCTACATAAGTCGCCTCTTGGGATATATGCAGTTGGTAACAGGTGTATTCTTTTCTCGATCCCCGACCTGCAGGGGGTGAAACATGGGTTTTTTTGTAGCGAGAGGACAGAAATCAAGAGGCACAATGGCTTTAGTAGTAACCTGAATGAAGCTATGAATGAAACACGATGAAGATCTAACTTCACATCAACGAGATTTATGGATTTATGGTCTAATGGGCCATTAGACCTCATAGCAGTCATCTTGAATGCCGATAAAAAAGCAGACCTTGGAATATATCATATTCCGCCAATGTATAACATATACAAATAATAACAAACATGGAGTTATTTGTCAAACAGATGCTAGAGCACCAAAGTCGAATTTCATTATAAAGTATATCCCTCCGTAACATTTTACGAATTTTAGATTATTTATATGTAAACTGATAATGTATATTGCGAGGTTGTTCTATTTTTGTATACATAATTCGAATTCTGTGTATAACCTTTGTATTTTGGCATTCCTGTAAAAAAGATGTTTTCAATTATATAAACTACATGCATGTTTGTGTATGCCTGTATCAACAAACATGTTCTGTTCGACAGCGGTAAATTCCGGTCCCTCAGCAGGCTTCGGAGGAGTCGAAGTGTGAAAAAGGTGTTCAGGGCTGTAGAGGGAGACAACTGCGATAGCTGGAATCGTCCAGTGTGTAACATCGATTGCAAAATAGATGCTGACTCGCCTTTCAGGAGAATCAATGGCACCTGTAACAATTTAAAGCATCCGAAATGGGGTTCAACCGGGACGCCCCAGGTTCGTCTTTTAAATGCAGAATACGAAGATGGTAGGTAATTCTTTACATTTCAATTCCATTATTATCAAGGATTTAATATGAAAGTTGCATTTACTTTACATTCATATCGGAACAGATGTCTGTGTTCCCTGATTATTTTAACTTCAAGTGCATACATGATTTGTCACAATGAACATTGAGTTCAACGCCAAAACTTCAATAAAAATATAAAAAGCGTTGTGGATCGAGACTGACACTAAACATTACATAATTAAGATTCTACATGTCTCCACGAATTATATGATAAAATAAATAACTATACGTAGAAGAACACTGGTAATTCTAGTTTTAGGTTAATCTTTCGAAAGAATTGCTTCGCACAAGAAACACGACATTATTGATATATCGGATCGGACATTGGATCCGTACACCATCTGTTAGCACAATGGTGTTTTCGTCTTTAAGGGATCGGTGGCGTACGGACGACTGGCAAGAATCACTTTAACCTACCAAGTCCCAGGACGGTATCCAGAACAGTGTTACGAAACGAGAGTGACCTCCAGACACCCGATGACCCAACCAGAAGTGTAATGGTGACGGTGTGGGGTCAGTTTCTGGACCACGACCTCACGGAAACCCCTATGACTAAAGGTATGGGTATATTATTGACAACTCCTACAAAGGAATAATGTAAGACTAACACTTAAGTAAACATGAAATCGTTGTTTTTTTTATTATGAATGTTGATAAACCTTGCAGATAACTGAAAAGCACATAGTCAGGGCAGATAAACCTTCAGTAAAAAAATGTAATCAATGCATAAGATATTTAATAAAACGAGGTCCTTGAAGGTTCATCAGATCTACAGAAGGTGATATGTTACTTAAATCTTGTTTTGTCACATGTTTGCCACTATGACAGATAATATGGTATAAGAATTGCATAACTAAACGCAAAGTTGTAGGGGGCAGGGAGACTGTTACCAAAGGGACCAAGGAGACCATCGGAAATCTGCATGTGAAATTTGACACAAATCCCTCAAGCACTTTCTGATGAATAGCGATAACTAGAAATTCAAGATGCCCAACTGTCGGTCACGTTTGCTTCCCGATCGTTCCCAAATACAATATGAATTACTAGAGAGCATACGGAACTTTCATTTCAAATTTCGGAAAGATCCCTCTGGTTCCGGCACACATGAATGCATACATAACACACATGGAGGCACGTCCTGAAATGACCTTAGCTTTTGATTGGTTTGGTTTGGTTTAGTATTGTTAAACGTCCTATCAACAGCTATGGTCATTTAAGGACGGCCTTCCAAGATACACGCGTGTAGTGTATGCGTGTGTGTTTTGGGAGGCTGCGATATGTTCGTGTTTGTCTCCTTGTGATAGCGCGGAACTGATGCCGACTTTATAGTGCTACCTCACTAACAGATACTGCCGGAAACGCCAAGCAGGACACCCCACCCGGTCACATTAAACTGACAACGGGCGAACCAGTCGCCCCATCCTAAATTGCTGAGCGTTAAGCAGGAGTAGAAACTACCATTGTTACAGACTCTGGTATGTCTCGGCCAGGGGCCAGAACCCAAAGCCTTCCGCACAGGGGCGAATACTCAACTAAAGGCCAAAAGTTGAGGCATTGTCAAGGTAGACATTAGGAAAACGAAAATTGTTTAGACGTTTAAGATTTGAATAGCTCAGTCTAACAAACGGGCATAACAAGAGAGGTTAATGCAGTCTCTCCAATTAACATGTGGTATTACAATCAGTACTCATGAAATGTAAGTATTGATTGACTCAATGTTTTTACAGGTAGAAATGGCACCAACGTGGGCTGTTGTTCGCTGTCTAGTACGGAGAGAGCAATGAGGTTAGTTATTGTTATTGTTGTTGTATTGCTTAACGGCCTATCGACAATTTGAGTCATATAGGCCCAAACAACAAAATGTAAAATAACATTCACACAAAATGAATACATGAACACCATAAACAAAAGGTTAAAAGGTAAAACATGTCAAAATAAATCAATATCAAATGAATTGTTTATGATATGTATCATATCTTACTATAGAGGTTAATTGAATGTAAATAATCATAAACTATTGCACAGAAACTGTATCAAATAAACGTTTTATAGAGGGTACATTATAAAATCTGTCACGTATTTGTTTGAAATCATCGCATTCAAATATACTGTGTTTGACTAATTGGTAGAGCACATGCATGACAGTACGGTTGGTCTTCCTTATCTCAAATTTTATGCTTCGAAGGACCCAGTGTGCTACTATTGAAATTGAACCCGGCGACCCCGTCTACACTAGAGATTGTATGGACCTAGTGCGTTCCTTACCGATCAGGGAAAACCCATGTCTTCCAGGTATGTAATTCAACAGTCTCAACACCCTTACTGATCGAAAGGGGACCCATTTAAACAAGGTACTACTCGAGCGGTGCACTCGTACAGATTTAAAGGGGCCCTATTTTCTCCAAGCTATTTTAACATCCTATTTAACAGCAAATATCACCACAGGAGTTTAGAGTGCTACCTCACTTAAAGACCATGCCGAAGGCACCCATCACAGTATTCAATCTGGTCTCATTATACCCATAACAGGTTACATGTATGCAGTGGATATCTATAGAACTTATCCACAAACCTGTCGTCAAATTCAGGGGAAAAGGTTACTTCATGACAATATTATATTGCAAACAATGTTTATGATGCGATTCTTAGTTAAGTTGCGGGTCGTGCATTACTGTTTAACACTTATTCCATCTGTCGATTGGTCAACAATCTGATGACCAATCAAGTACAAAAACAGATAAGGACCACGCCCATCGACATTTAAGAAACGGAATATTGACAAGACATACAGCACGCTATATGATGTAAGAAAGCGCTTACATCGCTGTTCACATATACACAGCCACAAAGAGAAAACATTTCTCGCGATAGAGTAATAGATCATTAAAAATCTCGACCAGGCAGAGCTTAGATAAAATGAAAGGTCTGGACTAGGCCCATAAACCACACATAAAGACAAACGTGTACATCTGATTGTCAAACATCAAATTGAACAAACTGCCATGATCCCTATCATGCCGAATATGCATATATATGCCTGTAGATCGATTGCCATCTTGTATTTAGGGGTAAGAGAACAAGTGAACGCCATCACATCCTTCGTTGATGGATCCCAGGTGTATGGTTCTGAGGAGGCTCTTGCCCAGGAACTTCGCGCGGGGACAGATGGTAAGATTAAGTTCTGTACATTTTTGCGGTCATCATAAAAATGTAAACGAAGTATTTGCAACTGAAATTTCGATACAATATTGCATTTCCTGGATTATATACTTGATTTCATTTTTTTCATACTGTAGGTCTGATGAAAGTCGAGGGTGATAACCTGTTACCGGCAAATGACAAGTCTACCTGCCTATTAAGGAATGTTAATGACCATTGTCAGTTAGCTGGTAAGATTACTATATCCCACTGTATCTTAAGAGGCAAATGCTTTTTTCGTATGCTTCTTTTATTTAAGAGACATTGAAGAAACCAATACCAATCTACTTACCAAATTTGAAAAGGGATCTCTTTTCTTTTCTGAATTTCCTTTTATTAATGGAACGGATGTACATTGTTCATCGGTGCTCTAGTTTTCAGATTGTTTGTTAGTTTTTAATTGTTGCACAGCCCATCGACAAACCAATAAGGTCATTTAGGACCAAACAACACTGTGAAGATAGAAGTGCAGTTACATCAAACTAAAAACCAACAATCAAATTAAAAATCTCTGTGTGTTAACTGATATTTAATTAACCATGTATTAGTCCTTTCCAATTTGACCTGTCGTGCAACCCTACTCTTGTCTAAAGCATATGACAATACATGAAAATAATTGTGTTCAATACACTTTCGGCTTGTTTTATATGTGATACTTTTGCTTTCATTTATGGTATCATTCATTATAACCGTTTTTTGTGTGCGAATTGTTAAAATCAACAATCCATATCTACAAGCAAATACACACAGAAATACACGCATTACTGATCAATCTTACAATCGAGCGTAGCACAATTCAATGTGTATCTGAATGCAACACGAAATTCTTAATTTGTCTTTCATCTTTTGTATTATCTGTGATTAGGTGACGTGCGTGTGAACGAGAACCCTCACCTTGGAGCCATACACATTGCCTTCGTACGATACCACAATATTCTGGCCAAACGTTTCAAGGCTCTTGGCCTTGCTGACGACGAAGAGATATACCAGAGGACCAGGAAGATCATCGGGGCAATTATGCAGCATGTGACATACGCAGTGTGGCTACCTGATGTGATCGGGGACAATGCTATGAGAAGATTCCAACTCACCTTAGACGACACAGATCCATACGAGTAAGACACATTGGCATTGTTGTGTTGACGATGGAAACAAATCGGATCATTTAACAAGTCTTAAAGTAACAGAAACCGCTTCAAATGACCATCTAGCTACCATATAGCCCAAAGGATTCGTCAAAAAGCGTTAATATAAATTTCAACCAATCAGAAGCGAGTTTTGTTTTTTCTATGTATTGCTTGACAACCTATTGACAATTAAGGTCAACTTAAAGAACTTAAAACATGTAAGTACCATACATGTTTCAAGAACAGTGCTTTGAAGGACTCATAAAAGAAAATATTCGTCTCTCTTTCGGATTCTTGTAACATATTTATGTCGGTCAACACCTCGAATTGAACTTGTTTCACCATCTTGACTGATTTAAAGAGGTTGCAAAGACGAACAGATACTATATTAATTGAACGTTTTTTTTTTAAATATTACACTTTTATGATATGGCTTATGTATTCATTTCATGGCAGTTCTATAACAGTAAGAATCTTCATTGAATCTTACAGAAAAGACGTGGACCCGTCCGGTATCAACGAATTCAGTACGGCAGCCATGCGATACGGCCACACACTAGTTTCCCAAAACTTGCTCCAACTGAACGAGGGCTTTATGATCACAAATGACTCGGATCGACTCGATAATCACTTCTTCAGACCAGACATAATCTCCGACAGTACGCAATTGCAAAATCTGGCCCGCTGGATGGTCTCCTTGTCGTGCAAGAAGAGAGACGCGTATGTATTGACTAAATAAGTGCTCAATATATAAGTGCAACAATTATGTATAGCAGAAAACAAACTTCGTTGCTTGCGGGGGTTATCATCGGTGTTTTTTCTTTAAATGACCTAGTTGAAGTATTTTTTAATGAGAATTTCTTTCCATGATTGTGTAGATATCAAGGGATACTGGACTTTGGGCGTCTTCTTAATAACTCTTCTTTTTCAGATTTTTTGTCCAATCGATACACGAAAATTTGTTCGTTCAAAAAGTTGGAGATGGGCTTGACCTTAGTTCACTTAACATACAGAGAGGCCGCGAACATGGGCTGCCAGGCTACACGAAATACAGAAGACTGTGTGGCTTACGTGTACCAACATCCTTTTCGAAACTGAGAGACCATACCCCATGGTTCCGAACAAAACTGAAGGAAGTTTACAAGTACGTATCTTTTACACTAATGATATGGTACAAATATCTGCGATTTTTGTTTTTGCATCGTCTTACGGTCGGCCCATCGACAGATTAAGCTATAATCAGAATCATATAAGATTGCGGAATTGACATTCACAACACAGAACACAAAACAGGTCACGCGTTGTTTAAAATTGGCGAATTAAATAATAAAAAGGTGAACTGTCAACTGTTAGGAATTGTCGTCTTGATCGGGTATTTATCAAGTAAATCTCCTGACTTCGTTTGTATTACAATTTCAAATAACGGGGCAAGTTATAGTTTTTTAATCTATTTTTTTCATATGTACATATGGGCACATAGCCGATGAGTTTTATTTCCAACATATATTTTATCTCTTCTTTCATGTAGTTACAGAATGTCCACAAGTTGACAGAAGATTTTGTTTGAGCATATATAACTCGAATTTGATAACGAGCAAAATATATGGGCGATTCACGGGCTGTTATTAAGGTTTCAGACAGAATTTTTCAGAAAATTACATAAACAAAATTTAATATTCTAGTTGGAAAACAAAGTAAGCTCCCATCGTTATTATCTAGAAAAATCCGACGTTATCTTTAAAGAAAGTTTCGGTAATAATTTCATTCCTATTCTATCAACGGCGAAAGTCTGGTTAGTTTTATTTATTTTAAAAAAAACTAGAATTATAATCTGACAACATATATAACTTTGCATCACACCTCATCACACTGTTTATTGATACATTATCGGGCCGTATGACGTAATACTAGCGCAGTTTTCTTTACCGTCAGCTGTGAAGCCACCCCAAGAGCATTGCTTTTATGCTAATTTAAATGAACATTATCATTTTATTAATTTAAATAAACATTCAACATAATTGTATGAATGTTAAATATAAATTAACTTGTTTGAAATAAGACGTTATAGCATATTAACTGTGATTTCCTACAAATCTAATTTTTATAATGGTACTTCATTGATAAGCTGTTCTCACTGATACATTTTCCTCACGCTCTCTCAATTGCATTTTCTTCATGGTTAAGTGAAGAAAAACAGCTTTACTTTTATTCGTACTTCCATAGATAACTAAAATGCTTTTTAAATGTAGATAAAATGAATGGCCTGGCGATTCTTGATAAATAAGTCCAGAAACCCAATGTTGTTATAACTTCATAAACGATGAAAACAAATTAAATCCAGTATTAAATATGACGACACGTTATCAATATAATGTTATTTAAGTTATATGATGACCTGTTTAGTGTTGAATGGCCGTTAGGCAACTAATACTATTAAAAATAATGCTTATCTACTTCAATCATCATAAATATAGGAGTCATCATATGGAATGAAAAAAACATCTTTCAAAAAGCAGTACCCCCATTTACCTGCAGGGAAATGGATCACATTGACATGCTTGTCTATAAAGCCCCAATCGATTTTACTGTGACATATATATTAACTACTATGACCGTTATTTAGTGAAACTAAAAAGACCGATATGAAAGATTACTGTGACGTTTCCCCTGTCTATAGTGAAGTAAATGAAATTGCCTGTTTGCTAGTTGAGAAACCAAATTCCAAGAATGATTACCGTTTGATCTGTATAAAGGGATGTGGAAGACATTGACCTGTTTGTCGGTGCGATGACAGAGAATTCCGTCGATGATGCCCACATAAGTAGCACCTTCGCTTGTCTGCTGGGATTGCAGTTCCGGGCCCTTAAAAGAGGCGACCGCTTCTGGTTTGAGCGCCCTCTGCCTCAAGGAATGTCGCAAGGTAATTGTAATTGTATTGTTTAACGGCCCATCGACAATTTGAGTCATTTAGGGCCAAACAACAATGTAAAAAATAGACATTCACAGAAAATGAATACATGAAAACTAGAAAACAAAGGTTAAAATGTGTCAAAGATGTCAAATTATATCAATAGCAAACGTATTATTTATGAAATATATCATATCTTATTATAGAGATTAATTGAATAAAAATAATCATAGATTGATTGGACAGAAACTATATCAAATAAACGTTTCATAGAGGGTGTAATGTAACATTTGCCACGTATTTGTTTAAAATCAGCGCATTCAATTATAAAGTGTTTGACTGTAAATAGTTGATCGTATGCATGATAATAAGGTTGGTCTTCCTTATGTCAAATGTAACTATGTGTGATGAAGGTATGGCCTATGCGCATTCGGGAGAGAAAAACTTCCTCTCTGAGGTCTGCTCTACCTTTTGCACTTAAACCCACATGATGTTGAACTGAAAACTATTTATTGTTTGTTTCTTCAGACCTATTATTTTGCCAATTCGTTTTATTAAAATTCGCTATTGAAGGTTTAAAATCAGAATAAGACAGTTTAATATCTTTCGTATTGAGGTTAAGTGCTGCCTTAGCAGTTCTATTCTACTTTTTCATTTCCATTTATTCCGACATCGCCAGGTAAAATGCACCATTATCTCTTCAACAAGTAACGTGTTTAAATTATGAGCACGTATTTGTCAATGCTTATGAATGCCGTCTTCTGCCTTGTACGATCTGAATGTTTAAGTTACTGGCGGCATCAGATCTGCGCTACCGCAAGGAAGCCGCAATCATACATACACGCATGCATGCATGCATATACATCACACTCATGGAAGCATATCCCGAACGGATTCTATCTGTTTTTAGGATATTAAAAAATATAACCAAATGCCGTGTTTCACCTGCCTAATCAGCACAAAAAAGTAACACTTACATCGGATACTTGCCGACGAGGACACATGTATGTACTTCATCAGTTTTGTGTTATAGGCTTATTTTTCTCTCTATTTTTTCAGCTCAGAGAGATAACATCAAATCATTGCCATTGGCTAAGATTATGTGTGAAGTATTTGGCATACAAAGAATCCAGGAAAACATCTTCGAAATACCAAGGTGAGTATTGCAGATTATATTTGCCAATCTTAATGCAGCACATAGAAAAGTTTAATAGGATATGGGCTTAGAAAAAACTTGCAATTATGTTAATGGTATACCCAACAAATTGATAGTTGCCAAAACATTTTATCGAAAGAAGACTTCCATTGGACACAATTATATAGTAAAACGGAACACACTGTAGATGTTAACTGGGACCTGGTGTTTAACTGTAATTCAGCATGATGCATGACAAAAACATTACAAGTAAAACACCAACTGTCAGGCTTTTTGACACAAGTACAGTATGATCAGATACAAATCAACAATATAAGAACGCGATGTCCGTGCGAATTTAAGATCTTAGTTACTATTGGAACGGTAGTAAAACATAGGTCTGTCCGTAAACACGTATCTATTTCTGTTGAACTATACTAAGAATATCGTTAATTTTTATTTTTATATAATTACATGTTAAACGATAAATTGTAAAATAAATATCCTCGCTATTTTATATTTAGGTGGGTTTTTTTATCGATTAAGAATACTATCACAATTAATTTTATATTTTCATTTTATTTCTGTCATATTTACCGTAAACGTCATTCGCATCTTAATAAATTCCTGTGATATTTTTGATGAGTCAACCATTATTTAAAACCGATTTCTCCTGAACTTTTTCTGAGCAAATTTCACCCAAACTTAGTAGACATTTTTGCCTGACCGCCATTTTACAATTTTGATAATTATCCAAGTGATTAAAAATCGAGCTATTATCAGTTAATCATTAAACAACTATATCTCATTATACCTTTAGTTTAAAAGTACACCTTTTGAAATTAAATAGAAATAAATAAAGGGATTTTTGTTCAGTTATTAAGAAAAATGTCAACTGTTTTTCGTCAGGGTTCAACGGTGAAAAGTGATACATTGAAAATTGTCTGAACCAAACTTCGTACAAGTATTCCCCAAAGGACCCTTACTTACTGTTGATAATATTTAAAGGCTTTCAAAAATTACTTCATGACTTCCACGAGCACTGATTGGTTAATAATAAAACTATATATCGTTACCGCCTGTAGTCCCAAGGTTGATCTTTGAATGTGATGTAGACATGGGGTGGATAAAACTCACCTTCACACCTTTATTCAAAATATATCAACTTCAAGTTTAATGATTCAAAAAGTTTAACATATTGGCAACGAACAGAGAAATGCTAGGCAGATGTCTATCACCATTTCTAGTTTTTTTTTATTTGTTTTGTTTGTGTGAATATTAAACTTTGGTGAGCGAAAACTAGGATGTTACAAGTGATCAGATATAGCGCGATGTGTGCGAATATTGAACTTACTAGATACATGATACAAATGTTTGCTACAAATGTCACAAGAGTAGCTTGATGTGCAAAACTGTTAATTTAGCAATAGAACGTTTGGTTGAACGAAATAAATTCAAATCAACTACAATATGTTAAGATTACGTTTTGTTTCTGTTAAAGGTTAAACGAATTCAAGGCATGTTCTGATCTGCCCGACATCAACGTCGACCTCTGGATGTAATGCTTTAAGGAATAGGTTTTCTTTTTCAGCAAAACGGACATAACTATCAACTGACATACTTGTATTATTTCTTTTCTTCCTTCCAAACAGCATGTTAATGTAAACTTCTGTAAACATTTAACAGTTTTTTGTCAATAAATAACACTTTTGCATAATTTTTGCTTTGTGTTTGTATTGTTGTAAGTCATTAAGAGCAAAACAACGATGTAAAATAAGAACCTCGCAGAAATGAATTCATTTAACTAGAAATACAAAACTTTAAAAGGTGTCACAAATACATCAACTACGATGGCCGACAAGAGCCTGGCAAAAAGATTTGAATTTTCATATCTTTTTGTACCACGGTACACTTTTACATGGTACACACATATTTGAATTGTCATAACTTTGTGTACCATATAAATGTGTACCGTGGTACAAAAAGATATGAAAATTCATATCTTTTTGTCAGGCTCTTGTCGGCCATCGTAATACGAATCAACAGAGACCGAATTAGTAGTAAAATAACATATCTAATTATAAAGATCAATTGAGTGTAAATAATCGTATATTAATTGCACAGAAGCTGTATGAAAAAAACCTTTTCATAGACTGTACATAGAATCTGTGACCTATTTGTTTTAAATCAATGCATTTAATCATAAACTGGTTAACAACACTGGTCCTTAAAACTACTGCACTCCCAATCTGTGTTTGTAAACTGCTCGAAGGAATGATCAAGTGTAGGCTGATAGGGTTTTTAAATTGAAATGAAATAAAATAATATCACCACTTCAGAGTGGTTTTAGTTCAAGAAAGGGTACAAACGACCATTTGGTTAGACTTCAATCCTTTGTGTCTGGGGCTTCTCTAAAGAAGGAGCATTCAGTTGCTGTCTTTGATCTGAAAAGGCCTGCGACACAACGTAGTAATACGGAATCATGAAAGATCTGTATGAAACGGGAAGGAAAGGTAATATACTGATTTTTATTTCCATCTTCCTATCAAACCGATGATTTCAAGTACAGAATGAAACAACATTTTCTTACGTCTACGAACAGGAAATCGGCGTCCCAACAGGAGGTTTTCTTTCTGCAACACGTTTTAGGCAACATACACACTGATAAATATTTATGCACCAAACAACCCACAAGACAGAAACATGTTTTTTAAAAGAATCAATGAAGTTATAAAATCTGAAGCAAAAGGCTCTCTCATCATAGGGGGTGACTATAACGACACCTTAAAACAAATAGACAGAAAAACTAATATAAATAAACGAAACACAACTACCAACAGCTTAACACAGCTCATTAAACAAAATAAACTAACTGACATTTGGAGACAAATTAATCAAAACAAGTTACAATTTACATGGAAAAGAAAAAACGGGTCAGAGAAAAGTAGAATAGACTTCTGGTTAATTAACGAGGATATCAGGCCTATTGTTAATACATGTCACATAAGACCTGCAATTATAAAACATACAGATCACATGGCTATCTCGTTAAAATTAAACCTTACTAAACCAACAAGAGGTGGATCCTTCTGGAAAATGAATAATTCCTACCTAACAGATGATTAGTATATCAAAACAATAAAACAGGTTATTAATGAATACCGACATGCAATAGACAATGGTGTACTAGATATACAAGTAGGATGGGAGTTATGTAAATCCACAATTAAAGAAAAATCAAATGATTTCGGCATGAAGAAAAGTCTAGAAAGGAAAAACAAATTAAACCAACTAGAACGACAGCTAAAAATACTGAACGAACAGACTAACCACACTGATGATGAGGCTATGGAAAACAAAAGAACAGATCTAGAAAAACAAGTAGGAGACATCTACGAATTTAAAGCAAAAGGCACCCAAATAAGAGCGAAAGAAAATTGGGTAGAGAAGGGAGAAAAAAACAACAAATATTTTCTCCAATTAGAGAACAAACGACAGATAAGAAAAAGTATATCAAAATTGAATGTTGAGGATTAAACAATAACAAAAGAATCAGAAATTTTAAAAGCAGGGCATGATTTCTATAAAAAAAACTATACACCACACAATCTCCAGACCCCACCAAAGTAAACGATTATTTAAGCAAAACAGTGTTGGAAAATAAAATAAATAAAGACACAAGTAAACTATGCGACGGTCAACTCACAGTAAAAGAATGTACAGACGCTGTAAAATATGAAATTAAATAAATCACCAGGGCTAGATGGTATAACAGCAGAACTTTATAAAACTTTCTGGAATGAGCTTAAAGACATAGTTATACAATCACTAAATGCAGGTTATACAAAAACTTAATTATCAGCCTCACAACAACAGGGCGCAATAACACTCATATGTAAAAAAGGAAACCCAGAATTACTAGAAAACTGGAGACCGATCACACTATTAAATTTTGATTATAAAATAGCAGCGTATGTATTGGCAAAACGTCTTCAAAAAGTATTACCATCCATCATTAGCTGGGATCAACAAGGTTACTTAACAAATAGATATATCGGTTATAATATCCGTCGAACACAAGATATCATTGATTATGCAGACCAATTAAATATAGAGGGGGCAATCCTTTTCTTAGATTTCAAAAAAGCTTTCGACACATGTGAGTGGGACTTTATGGTTAGAACTTTAAAAACATTTGGATTTAATAACTCTTTCATCTCATGGATAAACACTTTGTATTCAAATAGTTCTAGTTGTATGTTAAACAATGGGTGGAAATCAAAAAAAAATTAAAATAGAAAGAGGCATAAGGCAGGGTTGTCCGGCCTCGGCTTCAATTTTCGTAGCCATAGTTGAAATCCTAGCCCTTAATATCCGCAATAACAACAATTTAAGAGGGATAAAAGTAAAGGGTTTTTTGAAAGAACAAAAAATAAGCTAGTTAGCAGATGACACCACCCTGTTTATAAGTTCACCACACCACATACCAATAGCGTTGCAAATAGTATTAAATTTTGGGGAGGTATCAGACTTAAAATTAAATAGAAACAAAACTGATGATCTTTGGATTGGAAAACTAAAAAATTCTAAAAGAAAGATAGGCGGAATAAACTGGCCAGAAGTACCAATAAAGTCACTAGGGATATATTTCAGTAACAAAAAAAAATGAATGTGAAAAGCTTAACTGGGATGGAAAAATTACAAATACAAAAACATGTCTTAATATGTGGAAAAGAAGAGATCTAACTTTTATTGGTAAAACAGTAATTATTAAAAGTATTATATTACCCAAATTTACATACCTTGTACAATCTTTGATAATTCCCAAAAAAGTAATAATAGAACTGGAGAAAACTATGTACAACTTCTTAGGGTCTGGGAAAAGAGAAAAAATTAAACGAAAAACCCTAATTGGACAAGTGGTATCTGGAGGGATAAACTTTCCAGACTTGGAAGCATATTTTACAAATCTAAAAATAAAGTGGGTCAAAACTCTAATAAAAGAAAACACTCTTGCGAACTGGAAAATCATACCAAACTACTATTTAAACAAATATGGGAAAGACCTGCTTATTTTTAAAATGAATCTAGACCAAATTAAATCTCTACCAAAAATAAAAGAAACACCATTATTTTATCAGGAAGTTATAAAAGCTTGGATTACACTGGGTGGAGGACAAACGAAAAATTATCTCAATCAGCTGGAAATAAGAAAACAACCAATATGGGGAAACAAACATATCAAAATCAAAAATAAAGTACTAATTTTTACTAACTGGATTAACTCAGGTATACTTCTAATTGATGATATTTTTGAGAATGGTTCCATCTCTCAAATAAAGATTTTATCAAACTTAAAAAACAAAAGAAACTGGATGTCAGAACTAACCCAATTAAAACAGGCTATACCGAAGGAATGGATGAATAAACTCAAACTTACACCCTACCCAACATTACACTACAGAACACAATTGAAAGTTTTAGACAGCACTACCGATAAAACAATCTCTATAGAACAGCTAAACAGCAAAACTTCCTACGGCATATTAATAAAACAGAAATTTATCAAACCCTATATATATGAAGCGTGGAATAAAACATTTGATACATCTATAAGAAAATCAAGATGGTCTGAAATATCAGAATTCATATTCAAGAAAATACACGATAATAGAATTGTTCAATTTAAATATAAACTTATTAATCAAATAGTTCCTACACAGCAACAACTTGAAAAATGGAAAATTTCAAACACGCCAAATTGTAAACATTGTGGGAAATGCGAAGACTACAATCATTACTTTGAAGAATGCTCCTAGTTAAAAACGTTCGGGGAAAAGATCAATTCAGCAATGTCAACATGTAAAATAAACAAAAGCAGAATGTTAGAATTTATAGTAATGGGAAACAACATCAGCGTCCCTATATATGAAACACCCAACATTATATATACACTAATAGGATACTCCATTTACAGAACATACCACATAAGTGAATGCAAAACCTTATCAATAAATGTTATAAATATATTGAAACAAGATCTGGAAAACTATTTATGGAAAACGAAATCAATAAAACAGAAAAAAGACCTGAACCTTTTTTCTTCTAGCATCTGATACACTAGTTAATATAATGATAACGAAATATTGTAGGCCAGAGTGTTTCTAGTATATACCTACTCATCATAGCGATCCACATTTCTACTTTCTGTTTAATCGTAACGAGTTCTGCGTCTTCACAGAAACAAATAAGCTGATCTTACAACACAGCTTCATCAATATCAACCCCCAAAAAACCTTTCACAATAGAAAATTCAAAACAAACATGTTAGGCATACTCGAATGATTTACAAGCACGTTTAGGACTGCCTTATATTACCACAGCGCGGCGTGTTTCCATCTTGCTACTATTAATACACACAGCCAAGGTCAAGGCCGACTTGTCCCGGAAGTGAGGCCCAGTACAGGGTAATCCACATGGAGGCGCGGCAAAGGGAGTGTATGCATATATGCATGTAAGGATAATTTGTACGGTAACTTTGAATGTAAGTAAAAATGTTAAATAAGGCAGTGAAAAAATAAAGAAATAATAATATAATTACTAGTAAGTATGAAAGAAAGTATGACAGCCCTCTCGTATGAGGACACATGATTGTGAAGATGCTGATCGCGGGGCTCCCCAACCTCGGCAGTATCCTAAATGTGCTGGGGAAGTAAAATGTTTGGAAAAAAAACAAACACTTTTTAGGCTGAAAATTATACAATTGTCAAAACATTGACTCCACCTGTTGAATGTTCCCTGTACGTAGTAGATATCATTTATAATATGCTACAGGTCAAAACATATGAACACCATCGAAAAACAATTACAACAATCTTCAAATAACCTTCAAATCTTGGCTGATGAAAGCAGTTTTTTAAACTTTTCAAATCGAAAACCGTGGGCATGCATTTTTGTCAATAACGTTAGACCCATGACGATCCAAACCTCTCCTTTGACGGCTAACCCATTCCTGTATTAGAATAAACTAAATTCCTCGGCTTTATATTCGATAGAAAATTACTTGGCATTGTAAAGGTAGCCTCCAATACTAACTAGCACTGATGGGGAACTATTTCTAAGACTCTTTAGAAACTGGTTTATGGATCAATAGTTTACGGACTCGCAAGAGAGTCGTATCTTAAATCATTGGGTATCATACATGACCAGGGTCCAAAACTTGCACTTGGGAGTTTTCAAAATCACGCCGATTGCTAGTATCTACATGCAAGCAAACGAACCAACGATATATAACCATTGAGAGAAACTATAAATAAAATTATACACTGCAAGTGTATAATTTAATTTAAATAAAATCCTTTAAATCAATCCTATTTCGCCGGTATTCAATCCAAATTATAAAACTTTATTTTATAAGAAATCAAACTGTATTACAACCTCTGGTATTTCAATTAATAAAAATATCAAGTGGATGTATATCTAGTGGGTTTTCCTGACTCCAATAATAAACCCCCACAAAATTTCACCAATGTAGTGGGTTTATTAAATACAAGAAGACAAAAATGAAATCAGGAAACACAGAACACAAGGAAACGGCGACCTGAAATATAATGATACGTCTGCCTATATATCAAAATGGCACGTAAATGATTATATGTTCTTTCTAATTAATACTTTGAAGTATTAATAACATTCAGACTTTTATAACATTATAAATAATGTGGTTTAGTTTATTCCGGTCCCTTAATGTTACTTTCACACTTACGTTGACCCTTCCAGTTATAAAGACCATGTTTGTGGCCCCGTGGGCTGTACCTACGGGCATAAAACTAAAATTGTTAATTTAAATGTAGCCTGGGTGTATATTTATATAACGGGTTAATCAATACATAGGTTTCGCCACGTGTATGTGTGTATGTTTACGTCACACCTGATTGAGAAAACACGTACCTGACGTTCGTTGCACATATCAAAGGCATGCCAGGTACCAAGGTGCGTGTGTGGTAAGTGTAAAGATATGAGAGAAAGACGGCAGAATATATATTGTGGACGTGCTCTGCATCACCGACCACAAGCCATTTTATAACGTGTGTACCAGTGTTTATGTATTGGAGGTAGCAAACATATGTAATTGCGCGTTTTAGTAAGTTCATTAGTTTAATTGAGCAATCATTTAATAATAACACTTTCCGCAACCAAGCCTACCGTAACGTTGTTCTGTTGCAGTGGGGAAGACTGGGGCTGTTAACAGGAGGAGTATTCCCTCATGTGCAGTACTGTCTATCAGACGTGGATTTCCCAATACTGACAGACACTTTACAGGCTACTATTCTTCAGAAGAGTTGTAGTGTAGCTGTGGAATGTGGTGTTAGGAAATGATGGCTCATTGTTTTGTTTTTATATTTTCACCCCTCATTAAATATTTACCTTCCCATCTCTGTTGTCTTGTGTGAAATATGTGCAGACGTCCAGGATTCATGTTATCTGAAAGGTTTGGAGCAGATGCATCCAAATCCAGGCGTGCTGAGATACACAGTTCACAGTTACACCGTAAGAAGATCTTATGCCGTCAATTGTCAGATCATAACAAAAAGATGAAGTATGTATTCTCAAAATATATATCTACAACTACAAACATGAAAAGAAAAAAACTAAAATGCTGTAAATTGTAAGCATACAACCATGAAGTTTCATATATATAAAATATAAAAATATTTTCATGTTGCAGAATTAAGAAATAACCACTAGTGGATATGGTATACTCCCTATAATCATTTCACATTTATAACATTATCATTTATCTGCACTTGTGTTCAAAGGAATATTTCCAGCTAGGTTATTTTAGATGTGCTACGAGATTCATGCTACTGTTTAAACTTTTTTCAATCCCTTATATACATCTGGAGTTATTACTTTGAATCACTCTTCTAATTATTCATATGATTAATTAACCTAATCACAACATAGGGGCCGAAAAATGGAATTTCAGCCTGAAAGCATTTTTCTGAACGTATTTTTTGCATCGTTATACTTGGGAAAGGATATGTTCGTCCATGTAGTGCCATAATAATGTATTTATCATTCAGAATGTGAGTTATATCGAACATTTTTAGAAAATGTTAATGTAAAATATAGGATTTTCATTCTTATCATACTTGTATACCAAAGATTTTCATAGTAAGAAGAAGTTTTGTTTTTTCAAATATGTATGAGAAATTCAGTCCCAAAACAGTGGTGGAAAGTATTCATTTCACACAACAAAGTACACTGTGTACCCAAAAAGGTGAAGGCCTAAGACACCTCTCTGGCGTCCACCAAAAAGCAATGCATCTGCTTACAAGGCCGTTTTCGTTTATTGCGGTCTAAACGGCTAAACCGGTTGCACCAGAGTTGTTCGTTTATGAAATAAGGTCGGACCTAGAAGTCTGATGTTGCTTTCAGGAGAGCATTGACAAAGCCCTACAAGGCCTGCATAAACATGTGCATGTCCGCTAGTATTAATACGCGAAATGTTACATTTAAAAACAGACAAACCGTTTGTTCCACATGAACGTACAGGCCCCTAGTAATTGATAATGAAATTCGTTGCAAGCCTACAATAAACCTTTCATTGCATGTTAAGTCACAAACAATTCCAAATTTCAATTTATTTCCACACTTTGCGTGAATGATAAAGGTTTTTTTAACAATCAATTTTGAGATCAAATGTGATTTTCTTGTCAGTTTTTGGAATTTGTTCATAGACATTTTGTTATGATTTCTATTTATACATTTTATCATCAGACTTTCGTTTTT
Organism: Mizuhopecten yessoensis; assembly: GCF_002113885.1. Taxonomy (NCBI): domain Eukaryota; kingdom Metazoa; phylum Mollusca; class Bivalvia; order Pectinida; family Pectinidae; genus Mizuhopecten; species Mizuhopecten yessoensis. The sequence goes on along the minus strand of NW_018403434.1, from coordinate 909,122 downwards.
ACATTGCTTTTAGGGGATATTTCTACTCATTTGTTAATATTCATCTCATAATAAGAGTACATGTTTTGGTGAAGGTCGCCATCGTCGCTTGGCGATTCTAATCTTGTAAATGTAAAGGTACACGAAATCTTAAAAACAAAACACTATAAATGTCTTTTGGATATACTGACTAAAAATGGCATAAATGGCATAGATTGCTCAAATGAAGAAGTTAGTATTGGTCCGCAGTTTTCCTCTCTTAACAATCAAGGACTTGTTTTACTGGTCAAGTTTACATAAAAATGTTGTCTTTGTTTTAACAATTTGAATTCGAAGGGAAGAAAATCAACACTACTGCAAAAACGTGCCAGGCATTAGTTAATTTTCACACACAAATTGTGGTGTGCCGCGTCATGCCGTGTATGCTCATTTCATCTTATTGGAAATGACCTAAATCCTTGTACACAGGTTATCCTATAAGGAATAGAGTCTTTGAACTCTCAATTATGAAGTAGGTCATCTGAAATAATTGATGACCTTTTAGAAGTGTCGTATCAAAGAATCAATCAGCCTTCACTCTCAATTTTTGTCTCTTGTACGACCCTGGCTGCGAAGCTTTGACAGGTTGATCAAAGAATAGTTCCTCCCAATCCATACGTACCTTGTCCCGTGTCTTTCTTCCTCAGTATATACAAAAACTACAAAATAAAAACTGATATCTCTTGTAAATAAGTGTTTCGCTCTTTTTGACATTTCCCTACCGAGTTTTTCAAAAACGTTTCATTCTGTAGTACAAGCATTGAATAAATCGATAGTTCTATGATACGTCTGACAATGACGGAAGGGAAACTTATAAGACTCGGACACAGCACTGATGACATTGCCATTAGCTTATTAGTTTATTAGTCCCCTACCGGGAACCGGAGGGGGACTATAGTTTTGCGTCATAGTCCGTCCGTCCTTCCGCTATCTTGTCCGGGCTCTATCTCCTACACTTCTAGGAACTTAATACTTGGTGTATGGGTTCACCTCGGTGAGGCGGTGTGTCATGTATCAAAAGTAGTTCACTCTGACCTGCATTTAGCTACTCTGACCTACATTTTGACCTTTGACTTGCATCAACGAAACAACGTGTCCGGGCTCTATCTCCTACACTACTAGTCCCTGGAACTTCATACTTGGGGTATGGGTTTACCTTGGTGAGGCGATGTGTCGTGTAGCAAAAGTGAGTCACTCTGTTTTTGTCCTTTGACCTGCATCAAACAAAAAATTTCTCCGGGCTCTATCTTCTACACTTCTAGTTACTGGAACTTCTTGCTTGGGGCATGGGTTCACTTACATTGAAGAAGAAGCATACATAGTGTCACCAGATGTAATTTAATAGTAAAACGGTACAACTTACCAATAAACAGAAGCAGTACTGACACTATTCCCTATTGAATACGGTGGGTCTGTCAAACATTCCTATATAGAATTAGTTCCTGCACGAATTTATCATCTGTGCATTTCAGATTCGGTGGGGGACTATAATTCGCCGAATCGTCTTGTTGATATATATAAATGTTTCTTAAACCAGTACAAGACAGTCGCTCTGATTTTTCGGGAGAACCCCCAATATTCCTTTGAGAAATGGAACAGAAATAAGGTTTATAGGGCAACTTAGTATGATCAAAAGCCAAGACAAACTACTTTGAGAAAGGATTATCCTCCTCTATGACTATATAAAGATAGTCAATGATAACTCTTAAGTGCAAGATCACCTTCTTCTTTTAACCGTTCATATATATAAAAACAAAGGGACAGGATTAAACCCGGGTTTCTTTCTATAAGGACGATATTCACTCTAGTGTCGTCAATAAGATTCGTCAGTTTGGAAATATTTAATATAAAGTTTAACTTTACTCTACACAAACAATGTACGTATTAAACGTGTTGCAATGTTTCAAGACCGTCTGGTCCCTTTCTTAAGATAGCACTTACATAGCTTGACAAAGGGACCAGTCGGTGGTCTTGAAACGTTGCGATTGGTTTAATTTGGTTAAGTATTGTTAAACGTCCTATCAACAGCTATGGTAATTTAAGGACGGCCTCCAAAACAAGTGCTTAATACGCCAGGTGCTGGATGAAGAGGTTTGTGCTCAGTACCTTATCCTGTTGTACTCAGTATTGTCTGAATATTTTTGTGCGGATAAATTGGATTGTTTTGGTTTAATTTTGTTTAACGTCCTACTAACAGCTAAGGTTATTTAGGAACCATCCTTGATATCCGGGGGTTACGCTCACTTTCGCTCTCTACACCCCTGGCATATGTCGTAGCAACATTGAAGGCTCGGTGTGCACCACCTTGTTGATGAGACAAGTAGACTAGTTCAATCCTGATATACATCAAAAGAACCTGGTGGTCACATAACGGTAATAGTTGACGGGCTTTGAAGTCGGGCGTCTCTCCTTTGTTATCTTCAAATGACAGGTATCAGCCTAGCGAACGGTCAGTGTTTATTACCCGAGACCAATCAAACAGCTATTTTCGTGCCTTCAATTTTGCTATGACATAGTTCATGGGTGTAAAGAGCGAAATTGAACATAACCCATGGATATTGGGGATGTTTAAGGACGTGCCTCCATGTGTGTGTCTGTGCAGGAGACAGGGTATGTTGGTGTGCTAGCCTCCTTGTGATAGCGCGGATCTAGAGCTGACTTTATAGTGCTATCTCACTGCAATACCATGCTGAAGGCGCCCAGCACAGCATTCCGCTCGGTCACATTATACTGAAAACGGGTGAACAATTTGTTGCCATTCCCCTAAATGCTGAACGTTAATCTGGGAATAACAACTAACATTTTTAAGGACTTCGGTATGTCCCGGCCAAGGGACAGAACCCATTGCCTTCCTCACCTACCTGGGCCAACGCTCAACATTAAGGCCAAAAGTGAGGTGTTGCCAAGCAAGGCGCTAGGAAATAAAAGGCTGTTTGAAATAGAGAGAATTGAAAAATCCGAACTATTGCAATTGGTGCATCTTATTTATATTGGTCGCTTTTGTGTCCCCTAGTGGAATGTACGAAAGCAAATCTCCAATTCTGCAGGGGGCGGTGGGTTCCAACATAGGTCGCCTCCTCCGAAGCATGCAGTTGGTAACAGCAGGTGTATTCTTTTTCCCGATCCACAACCTGCAGTGGTATAAATAAGTATAATGAGAACTTTTAACCGTAATTTACTGTCTTGTTCTCATGTTAGAATCACCAATGTTTGAACAATTGGTATTCATAAAAGGAATTAATTAAATAGCAAATTCAGAAGTGAAATTATCCAACAAACCTCCTTTTTATTATACATTTGAGTATGTTTACTAGTTACAGTTTATACCTCTGCAATTTAATATTCACCTGTAAGTTGCATATAAGCAGAAGGTAAATCGGATCCACACATATCTACATTGTTCTAACAGATTAGGTAGAAAATAATCAGGAATAACATTTAATGAATCGACGATTGACATTTCTGTGAATTCATACGTAATGTTGATCTGTAGACCATTGCGCATTAAATAAAAGATGTACTCGGCAACATTATATCTGGGCTATAAGTCGGTTGATAGCGAGCGCAGCGAGCGCTTTTTGTATCGTACGCGTGGTATATATATAGTTCAAGCAAAAGGCTATATATAGTTAAAAAAAAAACGAAAATGCAATACTATGCGATCTTTTTTCTTTACATCGTGCAGAACGGACTTTGAAATTTGCGACGCTCTGATTGGTTATTAATAGATCAGAAGCCAAGCAATCGCCGTTTTGAACATCTCTGTGAGAATAAAAAATATGTTTCAAATCGTATCTTATTTACGTGAACTTTGCAAACATATGCGTTATGTTTGAAGTGTTTCTTCCTTAAAACGTGTTTGAAAGTTATAGACGTTTTTGACGAATCAGGATTCGCAATAAAAAATATTTGCGGTTTGAAAATCGCGGGCTTAAAAAATTGCCACACTCTGATTGGTTGAAAAAGACCGGAACAGAAAACTTCACCGGGAAGCCTGCATGTTCAATATAAGAGTATGGGGTGATTTTTTTACCAGTTTTGACCTCATCATAGACAAGATCCATGTTGGACTCAAAGGTCTACCAATTTTTATATGTGTTTGTCACTTTTTCAACAAGAAAACAAACGTCGGCTTCACGAAAGATAGGCCTGTGCAAGTCTAGTCACTTCAGTGCAAAGGAAAACCGGTCAGAGGAAGATATTCTTTGTTAATCAACGACAATGCTGATGAGCCGCCTGAGATACATGTATGTACGTGCATGTGTGGGTTAAAAGTAAGTATGCGTAACCTACTTTGTCAGTTCGTGTCTGTGTCACAACATGACTCACCCGTCCCCCTCCCTACCCTGATCCGATTTGCTTCAAGTCAGTAAGTGTCTGAAACACAAATGCTATACTGATATGGGTCACAGAACACATAATGCTGTTACCCATATCAGCATAGCATAGAGTGTATTTCAGAGGTTCAAGATGGGAAGTCGAGGGGGATTTGGGATTCATTTATATATAATAAGGCGGCAATTGCTGGTAGTTTGTAATGTGTTAAGCACAATACATTGTCATAAAAAATGTGTTGAAAAAAAGTTTCTTTTTACAAGTTATTTAATCAGTTTTGTCTCTTGTAGTTAATTAAAAACAACTAAACTTACAAAAAATGACAAACATCAAGCATTCCATTGAGTCTCCTTAATGCATAATATATATATATGTGTGTGTGTATGTGAGGATGAGTGTGTATGTGTGTTATGGACTGTGGTCTGAGTGTACAAACATATTTATGATTTGCTAAGAAAGTATTTTATAAGTTTTCAAATGTCATCAAATAAAGTTTCTTTTTCTTTCTTATAATTATAACTTGGTTGAATATATGAGTGTGTCTTGTTGAGCAATGTATTAAATTTATGCTTTCTGTCCTTCTATACCGGTTAGGAGAAGACTTATATAAGCTAAGCCTCTTGTCTCATCCAATTGTTCAGTTTGTTTGTACAATAAAATTTGTTGAAATAAATAATTCCCTTTACATGTACAATGTCTTTTACCATTAACGTTATTATTTCTAGTATTTGTTCTACCCTTTAACTGTATCTGTACTTTATGATGGCGTCAATTGCACTTTGTTTTGTAAACAAATGATATATGGTTATAAATGATAAATTTTTCGAAACGTGTGAAATAATCAGTTCTTAAATATGAAAATGAAAAATTGATTAACTGATTACATGTAACGTTTAAGTCAATTTTCAACCGCGTGTATAAGCCATTCAGATACGTGGTCATTCACAAACTCTACTTACAGATCTTAGATACAAAGGAATTGGGCAACAGATAAAGCCTATGAGCGCCCTCGCCTCACAAAAAATATAGTTCACTGAGATACCTTAACACGAAAACTTACTATAGACCACTGAGATCCCTGGTTACAAACTCTCACTATAGACCACTGAGATACCTGGTTACAAACTCTCACTATAGACCACTGAGATCCCTGGTTACAAACACTTATTATATATAGACCATTCATATACCTGGTCACAAACACCTACATTAGACTATTGATGCAACACTTCCTCAGAGATCAAGTCCAGTCAAGATAAAAATAAATAAAGAAATATCACGTTCGTGAGGTGTTTACATAATGGAGTTGTTAGTTTGTAAACAACTGAATGACGAGCACTGCTTAACTATGTTATTGCATTCATAGCCTTACGTATCGAGATATATAGATATATACAGGTGTGAAAGTTAAGTGTATACTTTACAAAAAGAAATATAATGTAGTATGGCAGGTGTTGACTGTATTGTATTGGAGGTAGTTTAAAAGCCTTGCAGCTGTGAACACGTCCGGTTTGTTTTCAGAAGCTGAAATCATTAATATAGTCTTGAGCAAATCTAAATAATTTCATAACTGACGCACCCTTAAAAGCTTTTGAATTGTTGATGTATTAGATTTGTGCATCCAAAACGTTTGTTATAGTCATGAATATGAATAACATATCTTCTGATGTCGAGATTACATTTTAGATTAATTATAGAGATACAGTTTGAAGATGATTCACGATCTGTAGATTTCTTTACACACGTGTACCACGCCACCAGTCGTAAAAGTTCAGGCGATATATTGACAAAGGTGTTGAAATAACAGTAAATTAGTAGCAACAAAAAGGCCTACATGAAATATCTGGCAGATTTTATTAATTAAGTTACTATTTTTTATACCCACCCTTTATTTCTTTTTCATGTCAGAATATTCGACGCACCTTTGTCCTAAGGAGGGATTCTGTTCGTTTTGTAACCTTAAAGCCCTTAGCTGGGGCGCCGCAGGCGCCCGAAATCTACACTATCAACACAAAGGTTACCGAACTTTGTGCGCTCGCTTATAGGCAGTGCCTATTTCATATTATAGAAGTTATTGTTAATATTGGATTCCCCACTGCATTTGTTTCTTGCGTGAATCTTCGAAAAAAACATCATTTCCATTGCATAAGAAGGACCATTTAGAATGTCATAATGGTCGATTCCAAAGTATCGACAAGCAAGATTGACAGTTAAAGTAGCGGTGCTGACACACCTCTACTGTGTAGCTCTACTGCTCGACTACCTTGAAGCTGTGTCCACACCTTCTATAACACATTTCTCATTTTTAGGTAGACAAAACGTGGAGACAGAGAAAAGCAAAAGCAGGGGTCATCTGTTAAATGGCTTAACTTTTTTTATCTCGAACGTAGCGTATCGGGTATGTTACAGTGTGTACACACACCTGCACGTGACCACAGATAAACAAACAGGTAACATCATATGGATACATATGTACACGGCATTTCCGCAACGCCTTATAACAAATGTGGGACCAGTCGTTACAGTCTTTGTTGGCTCGCTGCAAGCATTGTACACATTCAAAATATGTTACAGTGGTCGTTACATTTTAATGCCTCCACTAAGGATCTGACACAGAATGTGCTAAAAAAATCCCTATTGCAATGGTAACATGATGGCGGCGAAGTGACCCTTATCATTATTTCATCTGTTTTAACATTATATAAGCTATATAATTTGGCAACAAAAGAAGTGAAAGAAGTACAGAAGAAATCTGAGCGGTTTTCTGCATTTTTTACTCCGTTTTTAATCGACGGGATCATGGTATTTTTCTTGTGCAATATAACCAAAATGTGTATATTTGGGACGCAAAGCTTTATGAAGGGATTAGTTCAGGGAGGTGAATTTGTGCACATACGCCTTTCGAATCTCAATACTGCTGCCAACAAATGAAGCATGCACTAAAGATTCTTTTCAGTAAAACAAATCAATCATTTCTGAAAAGAAAATCAGTAAGATGAGGTCCATCAAAAGAAGTTACTCGCTTGTCATAATGTAACCAGGGCATGTACCTGCAAAAAATGCATTTTATTGGCAATGACCTAAACCATTGTACACAGGTTATCCTACAAGGAAGAGAGTCTTTGAACTCTCAATTACAATGTATGAAATAGGTCGTCCGAAATAATTGACGACCTTCTAGTGTCTTACATCTTATCAAAGAATCTATCAGCCTTCACTCTCAATTTTTGTCTCTTGTACGAACCTGGCTGCAAAGATTTGGACAAGTTGGTCAAAAAACTTTTTTTCTAATCCATTACGTAATTTGTCCCATTTCTTTCTTCTTCAGTATATACCAAAACTACATAAAATGCTTTTTGGGTTAAGATGAAAACTGATACCTCTTGAAATTTAGCGTTCCGCTCTTTTTTTGTATTTCCCTGCCTAGTATTTCAAAAACCTTTCATTATGTAGTACAAGCATTGAATAAATCTATAGTTCCAGTGTTCCTTGGTTCTGAACATTTGAGCAGGGAACATTTAATTTCGCGAAATAGTTTATTCTCAGAACCCTTTGGAGACAAAGTAAACGCCTGAATAGATGGTACATATATTTATATTTTAAAAAAAGGGCTGTCAATAAGCTTCAGAGAATGTCTAACGGTGGCTAGAAGGAAAGTAATTATCAATTCATGAGCATAGCTCTACATGATGGGTACATTTTGGACACAGAAGGACCATTTTATGGAAGCCAAAATGAAGCAAGCATTACAAAATCATCATAGATAAGCTCACATGGTTGGGGCAAGACGACCATGTAGTCGTTGATCGTGGTTTTAAAGATGTCCTGCCAACGTTAGATGCATCTGGTATTAATACCAGTTTGCACTCATATCTTAAGACTGGTCAGAGACAACACTCTGATCTACAGGCTAACATTGACAGAACAGTTTCTAAATCCCGAAGGATTGTAGTTTTTTCATGGCCGTCTTAAGCATTGGATATTTTTTAGAACTCAATTAATATTAAACTACTTCATTGATATAATTGAGGAAGTGCCAAAGATTGTGTCTGCATCTCTCCAAGAGAGTAAAATCAGAATTCGTAAAGATTATAAAATAAGGGTGAATCAGCACTCTCAAGACCTCTGTTCCAGAGACAAAAGCCAGACTAAATATAAGGTTTGGATTCAGTACAGAACGACACCAAATGATAATATTCACATAAAAGATTACTACTGCCAATGCCCAGTTGGTCAAAGAACTTTGGGAATGTGTGCTCATATATATATTATACTTTATTATCTTAGCTATCATAGCAACATTCAAAATCCAAATCAGTTGACACAAGGGCTAAAAAGTTCTTACAAAGCTTGAAATTAGTTGTTTTCTTGTGAATCTAGAATCACCAGTTAGAAAACAAACTCAAAGCTTCGCATCATTTTTTCTTCCTTCTTTTTTTTAGTCTGCCATTCGAACGCATAATACTCTTGCATCTTGAAAAACATTATCTGTAAATGTCATAAGTTGTTAATACGGCGTCTAACTTTAATAAATATATAAAAACAAAGTATCTTACAAACATACAATCTCTGAATTCCATTTATATTGCAAGAAAATGGTCTGGGAATCTGACAACTGATTAGGCAGTAGAATGAATGTTTTGGTGGCCATCTTGAAAAGGAATAAACCAACGAATCTTTTCCAAACATGTTCTTTGTTTATTAAATATTCATTCCGTTTTAACTGGAACAAATATTTCCTTCTTTTCTGTAAGTTTCAGTTCAGTCATAATAAATAGACTATACACATAGCCATGAATTTTGATGCATATACCATATGGTCTATTGATTTAATATTCATCCCATCTTAACTGGAACAAATATTTTCTTCTTTTCTGTCAGTTTTCAGACATAATGATTAGACTATACACATAGCCATGAATTTTGATGCATAGACCATATGGTCAATTGATTTAATATTCATCCCATCTTAACTGGAACAAATATTTTCTTCTTTTCTGTCAGTTTTCAGACATAATGATTAGACTATACACATAGCCATGCATTCTGATGTATAAACAATATGGTCATTTGATCTCTTCTTTGAATATGTTCCACCACATATTTTGGATTGATTTTTTTGTCACTGGTAGTTCATGACCTAGTCCGTCTATAATCAAAATATTTGAGGTATACAAAAGTTATAAGATGTTTTATAACAAGATGAAAACATTTTTTATCTGGAAAATATCAATGCTTGAGATGGCTTCCGGTTGTTGATTTGTCTGTTAATGTCTGATAACTCACCATAGCAAAATATTTTAACATGTATAATGTAGCAATGATCCGTAGTTTTCGTTGAATCAAAAATGATCCTTCAATGCATTATTAGTCTTTTGGGGAAAAACTCAGATTTCAGTTTTATGCTCCTACGAAAAACGCACCAAGTGCTCATTTGAATTTTAGTGGGTGTGTTTGTTGTGATAAGATTAAGGTCTACCAAAAGGAAATTTAAATCAAAGGAGGGGTCAATTTGTAAACACCCCCAGCCCCCTGTAGAAAGATGTCCACCTTGATTTACATATGAGAGACTAATTAACAAATTGCCACAACCCTGTAATTTAAGCACCTACAATTTGTGGACACCAACCGAGAACTACAGTCTAGTTAGTGTGCCCCTCCTTTTCTATTTGGTCAACTCTTACAAACTTGTAAATGTGACTCAGACTAAAATGAAGAAGCCGCCAACCAATCAAAGTCCACCAGAAATAGAAACACACAATGTCGTCAAATTAACAAACTCAAAGTGTCATAACATAGAATGCTTGATCATCACTTCAGTTCAACTAGCATAATATGACATTTAACAAAAAAAATCAGCTAGGAAATGTGATTTATTTTTCTTCAAACCGATGACAATTTCCTGGCGTTTGAAAAAAATATATACACCCTACCTTAACCACACGGAAAAACCGAACGAAACAAAAAAAAATCTAGTACAGTTCCTTAACGGAATCATCAATACGCCCTGCCTCCAGCACACGTACACACAGACATACTTACATTACACGCATGCAGGTTCATTCTTAAAAATCTGTTAACAGAACGTAACGGTATAAATAAGAAGCAATTGTTAGTACAGGTTTGGAAACGCACAACATATGTTTGCTAACTTTTAAAAATCTTAGTTCATTGTCCTTCATTTGTTGTCTATGTACATTCATTCGTATTCTCAATTCACATCCGGTCTGTCCGATATAAAATTCGTAGTCTTTACATTTAATGATAATGTACCACACCTTGGTTTCTTACATTTTTTTTACACCAGTGACAACATTTGTGGTATTCATATCAAATTTGGATGTACATAGTAAACGTTTCAAGTTTTTAGGTTGTCTTTTACAGTTTATAATCTTCTTCTTATCAAAAATACACTTCAAGTTCTCACTGTTTGTCATGAAATTAACAAAATGTTTAACGACAGGAAACATATTACAATTATATGGATTGTAAGTAGTAACAAATGGTATGATATCAGCATCTTTGGTGTTAGCTCTTTCTAAATTAACACTGACAGGGCCTTTCTCTTTAGCTCTTTGTATGGCGTTTAGTACCACTTCAGCAGGATAACGAAGTTATATGAAAAACAGTACTGTACTGTACATATTGTTTCATTAGTATAAACTACGTGTACTTTACTATACATAAATAAGCCCATCTTTCATTCTATAATGAATGCTTGAAATTTAATTTGTGTCTCCAAATCGAGAAAACTTTTAGCTATCTGTAAAATACATACAAAATGTACTTTTATGTTTGGTGACTGCAAACTACATTGATTTGGGCTTATTGCAAGATAAATTTAGATACACGTACATGTATATATTAAATGAATATATATCTTGTGAACCATTAAGATATTTCATACACCATCTTTGCCATAATTAATGCTCCTCACTCAATAAGTACCCCTCCCACTTTTTTCAGGAGGTATTTACGCCTGGTGATTATGGATTTGATGCTTACAAATAAGTCTTAAAAAACAACAAGGGACTTGAATGCTGTCTTGTCACAGTTTTTCTAATGATCATGATTATATATATAGTATAAGTAACCTTTTTTCTGCTTAAGCTCTTGTCTTATTACCCTTATAAGAACCCCATTTCAACAATTTTTGAGTGCCCTCTTTGCTATTTATAGCAAATATGATAATAATGATAATAAAAATCTATAGAAAGTAACAAGGAAATTGACCTTGATCTTTTTACATATGAGAAGCAATGTAAGTCATGAAATGTTTCACATAATATAGGTTTAGTGTGGGTAACGGACTGAATTCACAGTACTCAGTGTCAAATTCTATCTTTCGGACAAGCATGTCTATACATGTACAACAAAGTACATCATATATAAGAAACGGAAACATCTTGCTGGTTGTGATAAATGATGTGCGACCTAAAAATGGATATCTTATTTCAAACAGTCCAGCCCTCTTCACATGTAACATCATTGTTTGTTCAAATTTGGTTAAAGCCTTCTTTTCATAATTTTGTCCATGCTGAATGGCCTTTGTGTTAAGAGTCCAAGATGAAACAAGACTCTCACAAAGTTCCACCATGTTTCGACGACAGGTACATGTAGCAAGATGCAGTAATCCTCCACTGTCTCTCCTCCACCCATTTTTTAGCTCGCCTGGCACGAAGTGCCAAGTGAGCTTATGCCGTGGTGCAGCGTCCGTCCGTCGTCCGGCGTCAATATTTTACTTTAAACGACTTCTTCTTAATAACCGAAAGGCCTAGGGTGATGATATTTGGCCAGAAGCAAACTGGGATGAAGGGCTACCAAGTTTGTTCAAATAAATGACCTTCATTTATTTTCAAGGTCACAGGGGTCAAATATGTTAAAAACTTTAAACAACTTCTTCTCAATAACCAAACTGCCCAGGGAGATGATATTTGGTCAGTAGCATGCTAAAGTGAAGGGCTACCAAGGTCACAGGGGTCAAATATGTTAAAAACTTAAAACAACTTCTTCCGAATAACCAAAATGCCCAGGGTGATGATATTTGGCGAGTAGCTAGCTGAGATGAAGGGCTACAATGTTTGTTCAAATGAATGACCTTCACCCATATTCAAGGTCACAGGGGTCAAATATGTTAAAAACTTTAAACAACTTCTTCTGAATAACCAAAATGCCCTGGGTGATGATATTTAGTCAGTAGCATACTAGGATCAAGGGCTACCAAGTTTGTTTAAATGTATGACCTTGAATCATATTCAAGGTCACAAGGAGCAAATATGTTTAAAATATTTCAACAACTTGTTCTGAATAACCAAAAGGCTCAGGATGTTGATATTTAGTTAGTAGCATATGCTGGGATCAAGGACTACTATGTTTGTTAAAGTGAATGACTTTGACTTATATTCAAGGTCACAGGGGTCAAATTTGTTTAAAATCTTTAAACAACCTCTTATGAATAACCATGGGTCCCAGGATGTTTATACTTTGCAAGTTGCATCCTGAGATGAAAGGCTATACAATGTGTTCAACATAATGACTTTGTTCGACTTTCAATCACAGGGGTGAAATGTTTTTTAACATGGTCTTTTGAACGAATTTTAATCATAAATACTGATATTTTGCCTGTAGCTTTATTTTAGATCACTTTTAAGGTTACAAGTGTGAGTTTTTTACTAGGTGAGCGATGCAGGCCCATTGGGCCTCTTGTTTTACTTTTCACTTGGAATTTGGTTTGGGTCTCCAACTCCCGAGCACCTTCTTCAGTAATCTGTAAAAGTATTGATATGAATGATTTTTACCAAAAACAGTCTGAAGTTGAATTGCAGTAAATCTGGGTTATTAAAACCAAGGTTAATTTAAATAAAGAAAACTACAACGTTTATGATAAAAAAAAACCGGAGTTAATCTTAACTTAGGGAAGTTAAAAAATAAAGATGTATATAGGTTGGCTACTCAAAAAAAAAATGTAATAAACATTAACAAAGTGCGATGGATAAATTATTTCGGTTTAGATGGATCAATAGAAATCAAACAGATGCTACAATTTGTTTTCAGTAAATTATTAGACAATAAGTATAAAGTATTCAAATGGAAATTTTATGTCATCATATAATACCAACTAGACAGATGTTAAAAAGAATTACCCTAGCTGACTCAGAGCTCTGTAACGTCTGTCAAGAGGTAGAAAATTTTGAACATTATTTTATCAACTGTAGATATCTTGACAATTATTGGAACAAAATGGATAAAGGTTTTCAAAACATAGGTATCTGTAAAAATATGAGACAGCTAAGGTATTTGATATTAAGATACAAAATGCAAGAAAAAAATTACGATTGCACGAATATAATATTGTATTTGATAGGTTTCGCGGTATTTAAGACCTACCATTTAAGCGAACAAAAAACAAAGCAAATTAGCCTGATTAACATTTTTAAACGGGAGCTAGAACATGTTTGCAGATTTACGCACGTAGGTAGCAAACTGTTACATACATTTATGAAGGATTTATGACAGATTAGTCTACATGCATATACTTTACTAATGGAACTATCAGTAAGAAAGTGTTGTCATTTTCATTCATATGGTTTATTATGGTGACTAACGCAGCGTGTAAAGTATGGCTCGTAGTAAGGTGTACACATGTATACACCTTGACCGCGGGGTCACGCGTGCAGACAGTTAACATCTGAAATGTGTACATGTAAACAGCATGAATAACTTTGTTTGTTACTAATATGAAAGAAACTTTGTGTATCAATTACAATCATTATTCACTAGTGCAAGTATAAGCGAACAAAACTTACCCAATTCGGAAAAATATAAATCCTGTCCAACACCTGAATAGTACCCGCACATGGTTAGACACCACTAGAAAACTAGAAAATAATCTGGACAAATTTTCCGGAATACATGGGTAACTTTTTTTAATGTCACTTACATGTACCCATACCTAAATAAAATACCTATACAATGTAGTCATAACAAACTTTACGGATGTATGAAAGTGGACGAGTGGAATTAGTGGGGTTCTTTCAATCTAGCCTTTAAAAGTGAATTATATACATACGGACTTGATTAGAATACGATCATTGGATAAACAAAATGAGTCTTTACTTTTTTGTATTGTTAAAAATAATTGTAACAAAAATACAAAAACAATAAACAGTAATATACCGCGTGCATGTAGGTAATGGACGTCCCCATTCTTGTCCGGGTGCAAAGTAAAAGACTTTACAGGGACATGACGCAGACGGATACAGTTTTGGGGCGGCTGATACATGCATGCGCGGGGACAACTTACAAACTTAATATAACTATATAATATATATATATATATGGGGCAAAGAAGTAATTCCAACAGTGTGGACAAGTTTCGGTTGTCAAATTTTCGGAGCGTTCCGCTCCCTTTTCAAGACACAGTGAAACAGAACAGTTACAGGTACATATACATCATATTACAAGAAGATAGAATTGATATACTATAATTGAAAATATAGCTATTATATAAAACCAATAGTCCCCTCGGCTAAAGACAGCCGAAGGCAGCAATTACGCTGAGAGCATCGCGGACAAGGAACGCTGATGTAGAGGACCTATTCTTGCGCAAGATGCACTGTCATATAAAGTGAGTCAACGAGAGATATCAAAAACGTGGAACATGTGCATTTGGAAATCTGGCCCGGTAAATGTGAAAAATCTCCAATCTGCTACGGAATGTCTCATTAGTCGCCTCTCAATACTGCGATGGATCTAAGTCACAGCAGGGGGTCCCACTTAGTCGCCTCTTTTGGTTTGCAGGAATAATGCATGTGCCTCTATTGGTTTGCAGGAATTATGCATGTAATTATCAAATAAGTGAGTGCAGGAGGAATAAGTAGATAAAATGGCTAAGATACTGTATAAATCTGCAAAATAAATCTGACAACGGCTGTTGGTCACACACACTGACATGAAGCAGCAGGTAGGCGAGATAGCAGACCAACTGTGCAGTAATGAATCATTAGGTCAAATGCCCCCTGGAAGGAAAACGAGCGGATGGCAACCGCCTATCGTTCGTTCATACCTCGAGGGTAGCGGGTTTGTAGATTGGTGATCCAAAACCGTTCTCTCGTACGTCGTCTCGTTTCATCCCATGTAGGGCATTGATCTATGGCAACAACCTGCATGTCTTTCCAACTATGGCTAGGCATATTAAAATGCCTTGCCACAGGGAAGTCTGGTTTGTTCTGCATGATGGAGCAGCGGTGGTTATATATATATATATAACACATGTATAAACATAGCTATTGAATGTAAGGTGTACGAATAGCGAAAGACCACCTACGTGTGGACACTTTATTGTTCGGGGGGCTGATCCCAGGGCTCCTCAACCCCGGCAGCCTCCAACAACCACTTAATATTCGCATATGCATATGTCAAAGATCTATTACAATGAGAATATCAAAATGCTGAGGGATTAAAATTTGTATAAAAAAAACATCTGGGTCATTTTTAAACAATGAATATTTATAAGAGATTGGTAGAAATTAAGGGCTCCAACTGTCTGCTTGCCAACCTATGACTCCATTTAAGCTTAATACTTTCAATTTTATTCCACATTAAGAGCTTACAAAGGTCAGCTGGGCATTGTGAGACCATGTGATTGGTCATGGTGTGATGATCATGACATTATTACACCTGTTAGCTGACTTGTGTTCGTTGTTCTATTCATTAAACATTTATATATGAAATTTTGATATCTATAAATTGTAAACATTAATTGAAAATAGGAATACAATGTACAAAGAATTGAGCTAGCTGCATTACATTAAGAGTTGCAGGACTATGACTCATTAAAATGCTGTGTAATGCTTCAATGAAATAAAATTCACTTGTAACATGACCAATGACACTCAATTGTATTTAAAACTTTTGATTATAAATACCTGCCAATCTGTACAAGAAGTACTCCTCTATCTGCAGCCAAGTCAATTTGGGAAGGATAATCTTGTGATCTGGTATCAATTGCTGAAATCCAGCAACTGGCCGAACACATCAATGACATCGGGCAGGTCAACATCAGATTGTCTTGCACATTACTCAAAATAACTGTATGCATATTCCTGTGATCAAATAGGTCCTGGCTGTGTTCCAACAAATACACAACTAAATAACGCCGTTTTTACCATATGTAAAACTCTTTTATCTTATGGCAAAACCCCTCAAAGTAAATATTAATCACATTTTGTTGTTAATCCCCTAACATGTTTATAATCATCAATTCTGTGATGGAGGACATAACAAGAAAGAAGACGGTGGGATTGTGCCGCCTTGATCTCAATCATTATTGATAGGAATGGAGATCTCCGCCGATCAAAAAAATAAACGAATATAATAATTATGTATTTCGGACTGTCCCCACACCTTACTTTCACTTTCGATGACACCGACAGTGACAGACGATTAACCGAACAGCTGACGGGTGAAACTGATAGAAAGGCAACAATAAATGCAGCTTTTATTCAGTATGAAATATAATATGTTTTACCTCTCAACTAAATCACATTTTCTGCCATGGGTAGTAGCACTCCGTTTCCTCAATTCAATCTTCAGCTTCTGTACCGACCAGTTCTGAAAACACTCGTCCGCCATCTTGGCATCGGTAGTAACCCCCTAGTACACGCGCGCCCCCTGGTGTCATGATTAACACTATTAGTGTGCTAATGCCCAATGGTTTCTATCTCTCTCTGAACTGAGCATAATTAACGCATAGCATTCTCGAAAATATGGTATCCAACATAAAAGGTATATTACTTAAAATACTTCAATAAATCCCATATATATCATCGGTCTTTCACGTGCATAGATATACACCCACACACAAAAACATTATTATGAACTATTAGTCTTCGTGGTGTAGACGCTTCACTAGCAAAACACGTGCAAAATGCGACACTCCCAGCTGTGTAGTCAACAATGTGAAATTCGATAATTGAACCGTTCTCATGGAAATAATTGGAATTAGTATTAGGGATATTCAAACCCTGCGTCCGTGGTCCGTCCCTAAGCAATTCTTGTTCTCGCTTTTACTCAGGAAGTACCGGAGGGATCTTTGTTAAATTTTGTATGTAGGTTCCCCTTGGTCTCTTATTGTGCGTCTTTACTTTTGAGACTGATCAGATAAACAAACTGGCCGACAGGCAGCCATCTTGGATTTTGACAGTGAATGTTTGTTATGGCTATTTCTCAGGAATACCTTGTCAATAATTACTAGAGAGATCTTTCTCAAATTTAACATGTAGGTTCCACTTGGTCTGTCGTTGTGTATGTTAAATTTTGAGAATGATGATTTATACAAAATGACCGACAGGCAGCCATCTTGTATTTTTACAGTGAAAGTTTGTTATCGCTATTTCTTGGGTAGCACTAAAGGGATCTTTCTCAAATTTTGTATGTGGGTTCCCCTTCGTCCCTCGTTGTGCATGTTTACTTTTTCAACTGATCAGATAAACAAAAAGGCCGACAGGCAGCAAAGGACTAAAAAGATCTTTCTCAAATTTGACATATAGGTTCCATTCGGTATGTAGTTGTGCATATTGTCTTCTGAGACTGATCGGATAAACAAATCTTCGATTTTGACAGTTAAAGTTTGTGACCGCTATCATAGCGATTAGCAACACAGGGTTCAAGGCACAGCTCATTATGCGTCTTTCGGAACAAAAATCGGAATAAGCAATACGGTCATATCATAGATAATGGTCGTCTTTATAACGAAAGTCATTTCTAGTCGTGTTCAACACACAAAAGCATATGTCTATGTCAGTAAACATGGAGTGCCGACAATATGAAATGGATTTGCATGGATAAATTATTTAGGTCTGTCGCTGGCGCATCAATGTCATCAAATTCTGAACTCATTATTTGCATTAAAGTACGCTAGATCACATCGTTGACCTTTATCGATATAATTGCTATGTGTATAAAAGGATTATATCATTATCGTACTGGACACACTTGTTTGATATGTTATCAGATATGTTTGGCTAGAGTCAACATGTAACCCTCTTCTGACTGTGTCTTATAATTGGATCGAATTTTAAATTAGTTGTTTAATGTCAGTCCTGAGGCAATTATAGGTGCCAGTTAGCTGATTTGTAAGAGACATTTTACAGATAAAGGAATTAAAATCAAATAAGGAAAGTTTCATTAGCCATTCGTATGCTATATAGGAGACATTTCTATCGCGTCATTATATATAACAAGTGTTTGTAATGATCATTATATTCTCAATAATGAAAAACGTCTGAAATTGATGTTTGTAGAATGTGACCATCCAAATTGATACGAATGGTCCGTTTTAAATATGACGAATTCTTTTTTTTATTAAAATCGATCCGTATGGTCCCGATATTCACAGAATACTAACGTCATTGGTCGATTGTTTTGTTTAATTTGCTTGGCACGTTTCGTTAATGGTTTGCGTAGTTAAGTTTATCACCCTATCGACATGTACGACACTGTCGGCACGTTCCCTCGTGTGTCGAGTGGTTATACGATAGCGATTGGATTTTTCTTGTTAAACGTCCTATTAACGGCCAAAATCCTTGAAGAGTGCTGTGTCACTGAAATGCCATGCCGAAGACACCCAAAACAATCTTCCATCCGATCACATTAGTGACAACGGTTAAACCATTCTTTTCAACATAATACCCCTGGCTGTTGTGGGGTTGTTAAACACCAGACTAACACTTCAACATCATCATTTCATACCCGCGTCCTGTATCACAAAAGTTCGTTCTGCACTATCGTTTTCATCTTGATCTATTTGTATATAATTAATTTCTCTTTTATGTGTGCTGGAGGCGGTAACTTTATCTCGTATTGGTGTATTTTTGGGTCACATTTTAATTCTACTGCGATATGTAGCGATGGTTTTGAAGTCCTACATAACATGCACCTGGTCTTATTTCTCGATGGATTTTGTGAAGGATCTCTAATAACAATCTCTCTTGTTCTTTGAGAAGGTTACAAGCATTACAAATAGTACCGTTTCTTTTTTGCCAAAAATAACTTAGAAAGGGAAATATTTGTTTCTACCAAAAACATAAACACTATATTCTACAATAATGACTACACAATTTACATTTATAAACATACCGCTTTGAAAGAATCCTTTTGTTTGAAAAAATAGCGTTCTATTTATAGCTAAGGTAAAGCGTGCCTCCCTCCATATGTGTTATATTTGTGTTTTTGCCTCCTTGTGACAGCGCGGATATGAGGACGACATTTGAGTGCTACCTCACTGAAAAACCGTGCCGTTTAAGATATACACTGGTTCAAATATTTTCAGTAAACGAAATGAGGCTCAGATTGTACATTTTGAATTATGCTCATATCACTTCGGGAAAATATGCTTAATTATCATACTCTTAACGGATCATTAACACAAAGGAAATCTTTATGGCCAGTTAATGACCCATGGAAAGATGTCTCTAAGTAATATCAGGTTGTAGAGATATGTTAATGTATTAATTAGAGATTTAAATATTTGTGTCGTTATATAAATATCCTCGTACAGGATCAATATCAATAGAATCTAATAACAAGTGTTTTACTGAAAACGGATCGTGATATGTAATGCATCGAGAGTGGCCTTCACGTGTAAACGAATAAGAATGGATTATGTATGAATGACCTCGTCTCTATAGCTAGGACCCCAGTCAACGATTACAGGTGTTACAGTTTTATAGTTTCTAACTAATACCATTATCCATAGATGTTGTATATCATTATTATTATTTATTATTTCGTATCTATTGTGATCAGTTGACCAGTATGACCCGATAACACCCCTGCCGGTTGGGGATCGAGTATGACCCGATAACCCCCTGCCGGTTGGCGATCGAATATGACCCGATAACACCCCCTCCCCTGACGCTGTAGAAAAGAGAAGGACTCAGATTAGATAATTGATTTCATCTTTTGATTTTAATTCTACAAAGGTAAGATATGTAACGTGTATAGTAACGCATCATTTGATATGACAAAGCAAGAAGGGGATAAAGAATGTCATATTTTCAATAATCAAATAAAATCATGTATCTCTGTACATATATCTAAGAATTAAAAACAAAACAGAGCCCCACAGTCGTCAGAGATATACAAACATTGAGTTTGACGTAGGAATTTTAATTAGGTCAATAAAGATCGTATCTCGTGTTTACGACAAGTTGTAAGGTATCGCTAAGTACGTAAAATATAATCCTCGGAAACGTGTTCCCTGACACGACTGTGGGCGTAAACCAAGGCACCCTGGGTCTTCTGCCTATATAAGGAACGTGTGTGAAATCTTATAACAGAGAGAAAGAAAGGAACTTTACAGATCTATAAACTGTAGAAGCAGGACAATAAAGGTAAGATTCTGCATTTAAAACTACTGTGTTAAGTTAACTTCATTTGTATACGTTATATTCCAAACAAATGCTTTTAGTCAATGTTTATTATACAATTATAGCATGGTGATGAGGTCGATACATGGTTTTATCAACCTAGGTTAGTAATATTGCTAACCTAGGTCGATAAAACCATGTATCGACCGAAATCACCAAGCTACAATGGTTTTATTATTTTAATTCATTTTTTCAAAATTGATGAAAAAATGTAAAAAAATATTTTTTTCATTTTTTTTCTCCATTTTTTTTAGTCACAAATTTTAAAATCAACTAAACACAATATCAGAAAAATAACAAAATATCAGAAAAATAACAAAATATCAGAAAAGAACACCTGTTCCAGAATCTATTTGTAGCAGGTCAATAACACTTGTTCTACCAACTTTTTTGAACACCTGAAAACCACTCAGGTTTATAACTACTTTTACAGGTGGTCACCTCCAGAGATATGACCATTAAAACTGATTGATTGAATAAAATACATTGAAAATGCGAAAGCCAAGATAATATTATAAACGGGTTTCAAGGGAGACACCAAGGGTTGGTTGGTTAGTTATTAAGGTTTAACATCAACATCTCAGTTCATATGATATGTGCTGGAGGCAGGGAATGATGGTGTATTTGCCTCCTTGTTATAGCGCGAATCTGATGCCGACTTCATAGTTCTACCTCGTTGAAATATCATGCCGAAGACACACAGCAGCCATGAGTTGTTGCCAGTACTCTAAATGCCGAACGTTAAGCAGGGAATATAAATCCCCTTCAGAATTAGGGATTTGCTTTTTAAAAAGTGACCAAAATAAATATGCTTCACCCATTGCAATATTTCGGATCTTTATATCTCTTTCTACTTCTAAATACCTCTTATTTCATAGCGCCTAACTTGGCAATAATTCACTTTTGGTGTTATTCTTGAACGTTTGCCCAGGTGAGGAAGGCAATTGGTTCGCACATGCACGCTTGTACAATACACTTGGAGACACGTCCTTAAATAACCTTGCCTGTTTATAGAACGTTAAACAAAATAAAAACACTCCCCAGGCCGGGACATACCAAGGTCCTTAAACACGATACGTATCACTTCCTGCTTAACGACCAGCATGTAGGGTAATGGCTACAACTTGTTCACCCGTTGTCACTATAACGTGACAAGGCGGAATGCTTTGCTGGCTGCCTTCGGTATTGTATTTCATGACATTACCTCGTGATAGGACGTTAAACCCGGTACAACCAACCAACAATTGTTATTAGATTGCATTGGCCATCAACCAACAAGAGATTTTTTATATTGATATAACAGGTATCGCATGTCTTTTTATACCCCCTCAACGAAGTTAGGGGGAGGGGGGTATACTGGAATCACCCTGTCTGGATGTCTGAATGTCTGTCGTCCACAGTAACTTGTTCGGAGAACTCCTCCTTAACTACAATATAACAGGTGGATTTCATTGCAACTTTGCATGAATGATCGGTATCTTATGTTGCTGTGCACTGGCATTTTACTTTGGGATTTCGACCCTTTTTGATGGAGTTATGCTCCTTTGTGCGAAATACTTGTTTTTTTTTGTTGTTGTTGGTTGGTTTTTTTAATAAAATAGTGATTAACTCCTTAATGGTAGGAGACTAAATTGCTTTGCATTAGTTATCCTTTAGCTTACAGTTCTGGTTTATAATGGAGCGGGGGTAGTTGTTAGCCTTTGGGTTACAGTTTTAGTTGAAACAGAAGATATCTTATCCAATTCCAACCTACCTAAAACTATTTGTCTGCAGCCACTGTCACTTTTCAGGTTGACGCTTGTTACGTTTGTTGACGTCGCTGAAGTTATCTGCTTTAGTAGATATGACGTTGTCGGCTACAACTGCCGTGCTGTTGATATGTTGTCTAAGCATTGGCAACGTGATGACAAAATCGACATCGGATATCTACCGGGAGTTGGAGGAAGTCTTGGAAGGCTTAAATGAGGAGACGAGAGGGGAAAATACGGAGGAATCGGATTTGTATTCTGACACATTAAATGGCGATGCTGTTGACGTCATGACGCGAATGTCTAATGCCAACTATGAAGCCGCAAAGACCGCCATTGACAGCGCTAAAGAGAAGCTGAAGGACGAGTTCGCGGTACGGAATCTTCACTTTACAACAGGTATGCTTTATTACATTAATTTACTTGGCCTTAGAAATATTGATAAAGTGCGGTATATCTTTAAATATATTAGAAACAATTGTTCGTCGTGCTTATAATGTTCGTATATCTGGTGTTGTCTGAAGTGAGCGGATGACGGTGAATTATTCGTTAATATGTGTATCCAAGAATATTGTTGTGTTTTTCCCCAAACTAATATGTACTACGATTTCTAGCCCTTAAATCCTTATATTGACAAGTTTATAAAATTTGTCTCCAGCACACACACATACACACATAGAAGCACGCTCTTGGCTTCCAATTGGACGCCAAACTCGATCAACTAATCAACAAAAATATGACAATCGTTTACTAAAACGAATTTACCACTCACATTTAAAATATTCGTTTTATATTCAATATAACTGCATTCCTAATATACTTATATACAAACTCAACAATCTACGACCCAATGACAATTTTTTGATAATGGTAGATAATGAAATATCAATGTTATGATCAGTTTATGATAACGACCATTACATTTGACTTTATAATAATAATAATAATAACAGTCTTTATTTAAATTTGATTACATATTGAGTCAAAGACTCGTCTCCTCCCATATGGTCAAGAATATTAAAAAATGTACATTATAAAATATACAACAATGATAAAATAGTACTATGAATAGTTAATTGGTAAGATAATTTTACAGGTACATTTTAAATCCACTATTATCACAGAGGCAACTCTAAATGAAACAATGGCCCGAGCTTTCCAGCGGTGGGGGAGAGCCCTACCAGCATGGTCAGCCCAGGTTACATTTTAACTAAACAATAGTTACATAAATAAGGCTAAATTACAAAAATTACAAAAATGATGAGCATACATGTTTTTAACCCATAAAATACTTTTTGGCACACTTCTTAAAAGATAATAGACTTTTACAATTCTGTACATATGATGGTAAACTATTCAATATATATGGACCTTGATATGTAAAAGACCTTCTAAAAACATTTGTTTTAAAAGATGGCATATAAAATACATTCTGTGTTGATGATCTGGTAGGTCTTGAATGGATATCGGATGTCAAAGTAAAATTGTTCAAGTAATCTGGAGCCAGGTTGTTTAAGACTTTGTACATTAAAATGCAGTGGTTGTAGGAAATTCGTTTTTTAAAAGGCAACCATTTAAGTTTGCTAAACATTTCATTTGAAGCTGTACAAAAATCACATTTCAAAATAACTCTGGCAGCTCGTTTTTGCAGTTTTTCAATCTTTGCAAAGTGGTTCTGTTTGGCATTTCCACAGATATTAGATAAGTAGTCAAAATGGGGATGAATGAAGCAATTGTAATATGTGAGACAAGATGATTGGGTCAGGAAAGGTCGAAAGCGTCTCATTTGGAAAATTTGATATGCAATCTTTTCTGCAGTATCTGCAATTTGTTTATCCCAAGATAAACAATCGTCAATAGTAAGTTTTTTCTTGTTTCACATTTTCTAATTGTCTGTCATTTATAAAAACAGATAAATTTTCAGATTGTCTACATTTTCTTTGTAAAGTTCCAATTAACATAACTTTAGTTTTTTCTGTTTTCATCACACCATTTCTGAACTAATTTGGCATCATAATTTAAACTGGAATTGATGTTTTCAATTGATTTGCCATGTGTGTGAGCAGCTGTGTCATTAGCATACATGTTTACTGTTGAGTTTAGGGTAGATCATTTACATACAAGATGAACATTAAGGGCCCAGGGATTGATCCCTGGGGGACACCGACTGTGAGGGGTTGAGGATCACTTAATGATTTTTTGAAATTAACTGTTTGAAAACGATCAGTAATGTAGCTAGTAAAAAAGATGATAGTGTCTTTAGAACAACCATACAATCTTAATTTGGCAAGTAATCTGCTGTGGTCTACAAGGTCAAAGGCCTTTCTAAAGTCTAAAAATAAAACCCCTGACAAGTATCCCTTTTCAATGGAATCATACCACGTGTTTGTAATTTTTGTCAGTGCAGTCTGAAAGGAATGTTATATTCTAAAGCCTGATTGGCTTTCTAAAATTAGATCCTGGCTGCATAAAAAGTTTTAAAGTTGTTGATGAATATGTTTTTCGAGACATTTGGACAGAATTGGTAGTACTGATATTAGTCTATAATTACTGTTTTTTCTTTATTCCCTTTCTTAAAGACAGGAATAACTTTAGCATTTTTCCAAAAACTTGGAAAGGTCAATAATTTACAAACTATAGGTGCAATTGCTTTGGTACAACATTTCAAAAAATTAGCTCCAATATTGTCAAGTCCAGTTGCTTTGGAAGTATCTATATCTATGAAGTATTTGTGTTGCCTGTGTTGGAATATGCCTGTGAAGTTTGGGATGGGTTGTTCTCTGGCAGATCTAACTAAACTTGAACAAGTTCAGCTTGAAGGAGAAAGAATTATTACTGGCCTGCCCTCTTTTTCTAGTAAACAATCGCTGTATCAAGAGTCCCAACATGAACCTCTATCTGAAAGAAGTAAACTTAAGAAACTTTCCCTAATGTACAAACTCCATAATAAACAAACACCTTCTTATTTAACTAACATTCTTCCTCCTAAAGTATGCGAACGCAATAGCTACAACTTGAGAAATACTGAAAACTTCACTGTTCCCAATTTCCGACTGTCTAGTTCATTCCAATCCTTTATTCCTTCTTCTATAAGACTATGGAACGATTTACCAAATACTGTCAGAGAGCAGCCATCCGTTAACATNATGTAGCTAGTAAAAAAGATGATAGTGTCTTTAGAACAACCATACAATCTTAATTTGGCAAGTAATCTGCTGTGGTCTACAAGGTCAAAGGCCTTTCTAAAGTCTAAAAATAAAACCCCTGACAAGTATCCCTTTTCAATGGAATCATACCACGTGTTTGTAATTTTTGTCAGTGCAGTCTGAAAGGAATGTTATATTCTAAAGCCTGATTGGCTTTCTAAAATTAGATCCTGGCTGCATAAAAAGTTTTAAAGTTGTTGATGAATATGTTTTTCGAGACATTTGGACAGAATTGGTAGTACTGATATTAGTCTATAATTACTGTTTTTTCTTTATTCCCTTTCTTAAAGACAGGAATAACTTTAGCATTTTTCCAAAAACTTGGAAAGGTCAATAATTTACAAACTATAGGTGCAATTGCTTTGGTACAACATTTCAAAAAATTAGCTCCAATATTGTCAAGTCCAGTTGCTTTGGAAGTATCTATATCTATGAAGTATTTGTGTTGCCTGTGTTGGAATATGCCTGTGAAGTTTGGGATGGGTTGTTCTCTGGCAGATCTAACTAAACTTGAACAAGTTCAGCTTGAAGGAGAAAGAATTATTACTGGCCTGCCCTCTTTTTCTAGTAAACAATCGCTGTATCAAGAGTCCCAACTTGAACCTCTATCTGAAAGAAGTAAACTTAAGAAACTTTCCCTAATGTACAAACTCCATAATAAACAAACACCTTCTTATTTAACTAACATTCTTCCTCCTAAAGTATGCGAACGCAATAGCTACAACTTGAGAAATACTGAAAACTTCACTGTTCCCAATTTCCGACTGTCTAGTTCATTCCAATCCTTTATTCCTTCTTCTATAAGACTATGGAAGGATTTACCAAATGCTGTCAGAGAGCAGCCATCCGTTAACATGTTTTAATCATCGATTCAGCGTAACCAAGGTTACTTGTTGCCTGTTTTTTTTCATGTAGGAAATCGAAACTAAATATTTTACATACAAGATTGTGTCATTCATGTAGTAGTTTAAACTATGATTTGTATAGAGTTCATATTATAGGTGATCCAATGTGTGCATGTGGAAATGAGTGTGAAAATGCGGTCCATTATTTTTTTGATTGTATGCTGTATATCAGACAAAGACAAATTTTGATTGATGATATCTCACGTTATTGTAGTATTTCTCTCAATGTTAATCTGTACGGTTCTCCAAACTTGTCAGATGAAGACAATGAAAATATCTCCCATATAGTCCAAACCTACATTAAAAATAGTAACAGTTTTTAAGGTCAGTAGTATTATCCTATCATCTCTCTTTCTTATTCTTCTAAATTTCCCTTTTTTCCCTTTTCTCTTCCTTTCTTCTTTGTTCATATCTATATATATATATTATAAATATATTTGTTGTTGTTGTCATGTAATCAATATAATGAAATGTATTGGAGAGGGCGTTTCTAAGTTGAGTTAACTTGTGCCTAATTCTTTTTGTTGAATTACAAATAAAATATGTTTAAATCAAAATCTGTATTTACCAAAAACCTTTCAACAAATTCTTCTTCAACTTTTGGTATATCAAAGGAAGCACCCTTGAGTTTTTCCTCATTGAAAAACCAGAAATCATGTCATCTATACAATCAAAGGCATCGAGAGAGGACCATGGAATATTTTCAATATCTTTGTTGAATTTTGAGTCATCAAAGTTCTTTAAACATCTATATTTAATTGTATGTTGTTCCTTTGTAAATGTTTTGCCTCTTCTTCTAACTTTTCATAATCTGGGGGTCTGTATATGGTTCCTAGGATAATGGGATTATTGTGGGACTGCTTAACTTCCACCCATAGAGATTCTATATCTTCAGTTTGTAGATCGTGTCTTAGTTTGTACGTCATGTCACTTTCAATGTAAAAGGCTACTCCTCCGCCTATTTTATGTAATCTGTCACAACGAATTAAATCATATCCACGGATTTGGAAATCTTTGTCCGGGTGCTTGTCAGTGAGCCATGTTTTACTTAGTCGAAGAATTTCTAAGTTTGAATATAAAACGACAGATTGAACCTTATCAAATTTACTGTTCAGACTTCGAACGCTCCATGATGAAAAACGAAAAACTTCTGGTGCATTTATAGACAGAAGTGTTTCAGGAAACTTAGGTTGTTCACTGGCACTTTTATCTTCACATATGAAGACTTACGTATGTACATTATACCTGAGGTGCTTTAACACGCCTATAATATAGCAACACATTTGCGATATGCAGGTGTTCACTATTATCTCATTACATCATATTTTTAGTACTTTAAATTTAGTGCCTGTGATATCTAACTAAATGCTGCTATATTATTGTATGTTTACTCGCTGATTATGTGCTAGCTTTCTGTGATAGTGTATAGCTTGTTTGTTGTTTTCTGTTTGCTTTTAATCATGTTTGTTGCAAAAATAGCGCAACAGCGCTAATGTTTCTCTGTTTGATATATGCGACGTTAAATAAAGTTTCTTGTATCTTGTATCTTGTATCTTGTATCCCGACTTTGTCTCATTCGTAGATTAGTTTATCTTGCTACATTAATAATGTGAAATTTTCCCGCAGGTATTGACAGTCCTCCCGGAGGATCAACTGCAGCCTCGATGGCTGGTCTGAACGACTTGACACACGGGTCAGAAGGGGAACACGAGGAAAATAAAACTCTGATAGCTCTGTTTGCTGCGGATATACTTATTAAAAAGTGAGCAGCATCCGTAACATCGGGAATCGCTATGAATATTGCTTTAGAAAGATTTAAAAACTTACAAATCCAAAATATCTGTCTTATTTCGTCCGTACTATAAGGTATTAATAATCAGAATTTTATTAATATTCTCCTACGAAAAGTGCCCGTGGAATTTAAGAAAGATACAGCTATTCAAATTGACGCTTGTCTCTTAATTACTCGTTTATTTGATGTCATTTCCTTAATAATGTGTTATCGACCTTGTATTAGCCCTTATGACCTCTTTTGTGTTGATGGGCCGTTTAGAATGAAGAATTGATATAGAACATTATCCTTCCTATTAACACGATTTTAATGTTCTGACAGGTCTGGAATAACTGAAAATAAGAGAGTAGTTTAGGACTGCCCTTAAACTACATTC
This sequence comes from Mizuhopecten yessoensis, assembly GCF_002113885.1. Classification (NCBI taxonomy): domain Eukaryota; kingdom Metazoa; phylum Mollusca; class Bivalvia; order Pectinida; family Pectinidae; genus Mizuhopecten; species Mizuhopecten yessoensis. Next base: position 880,312 of record NW_018403434.1, on the reverse strand, counting down.
AACAGATATTAAACTGCCTTACTCTGAGTTTAAACTTTCCATTAAAAATTAATTACAAAAATTGTCTGAAGAAATGAATTTATTTTCGGTAAGACAATGTAGGAACAAGCGCATCAGATAAACGTGCGTGCAGGGCAGAAGTTGTCCCTAGAAACTGACCTTAACAACCTTCATTAGGTATGCTTACAATTAACGAAATTAAAATTAATCTTATTTCCCGAATCCAAACAAATACGTGAAAATGCCAGTTTTACTTTGAATCATTTGGATAATACAGTTTCTGTGCCATTAATAAATTATTATCTACATTCCAATCATTTGTACAGAAATATGTGATATCATGTTCTACAATCAATTCGTATGCTATGGATGTGTTGTTGCATTTTTAACATTTTATCCTTTAAGTTTAGGTTTAAGCTTGATGTAATCCTTTTTGTAAACTCTGTATTTAGTGTTTTATGGCCAAAAATTTCAAACGTTTCTGACGCGAAGTAAAACAATACTGTATTGAAGCTATATGTATGAACTGTTTTCCAGAAGCTTTAAAACACAACTCTGGGGGCGGGTCCTGCTTCAATCTTTATCCAATATCGTTTAAATGAAGAGCAATTTGTAATGATGTAAATGGAAAAATAGTACATGATCCATTTCAATCATTTTATTTATTTAATATCTACTTTTGTGTAATTGTACACACAATATATTTCCGACAGCGGCCAATTCACGTCCATCGAGAAGATGCAGGAGGATAAAAACGTGAAAAATGCGTTTAGTGATGAAGACGGAGACTGCGATGGAAGAAATCGTCCAGTGGTTCACGTCGATTGCTCGATGGAGGCTGACTCGAAATACAGGAGAATCAATGGCACCTGTAATAACATACAGAATCCGTTATGGGGGTCGACAGGGACGCCCCAGGTTCGTCTTTTAGATGCTGAGTACGAAGATGGTACGTATACTTAGTCTTCTTTGTATTTTCACATGTTCACACGTTGTCAGTATAATGTGACCGGGCGGGAAGCTCTGCTAGATACCTTCGGCATGGTATTTCAGTGAGGTAGCACTATAAAGTCGGCATCAGATCCGTGCTATTACAAAGAGGCAAATACCCAAACAGACCCTGTTTCTAGCACACGTCCTTAAATGTACACATATACAACACACATGGAGGCACGTCCTTAAATGTACACATATACAACACACATGGAGGCACGTCTGTAAATGTACACATATACAACACACATGGAGGCACGTCCGTAAATGTACACATATACAACACACATGGAGGCACGTCCGTAATTGAACTTAGCTGTTGAAAGGACGTTAAACCCTAAACAAGCAACCAACATCTAGGCCTAATTTTTTTAAACTGCATTTACTTGGCATTTATACTTTGTACGGATGTCTGCCTTCCTCCAATCAGTCCCAAACTAAGACGCCAAGAGGGCTTGACTTGATATTTAAGCTACAGGGATATAATTTAATTAAATATCATTCTGCAGCTTTTTTTCAAATATTGGCTCTGTCTCCAAGCAACACCCGTCCCTCATTGAGTCTTTTCTTTTTACGTCCATGAAGCAGGGTGGATTTTAAACATTTACATCAACTTTCCCTTATTTTACCCCGCCCAAACCTCGAATCCAATTTGCCTAAGGATGCACTACACAAAATTTCTTTTAAATTCCTCCAATCGTAATGAACGAGAAGACTTTTAAACATCTATTACTATGCTACTCCTATTTGTCAAAGGGGCCACACTCTCTGAAACAAAAGGGAGTCCCCATTGTCACACAAACCCTGGTTAAAATCCCTCCAACCGTACAGAAGGAGAAAGATTAACCTCGATTTCCTTATCCGGCTCCGCCTCTATTATGGCAACATTATTCGTGTATGCAGAATGTTCCATTGGCTATTGATGCTCAAGTAAAAATCATCTAAGCTGTTCAGGACTTGTGGCGTTTTAAACGAAAAGTTGACGGATGGACGCCGCGCCACGGCGAAAAATCACTGGTCCTCTGGACCGAGGTGAACCTGCATATAAAATTTGAGAAAAATTAAGTGTTTTCCTCGCAACGAAGATGGCTGCCTGGCAGCCACCTGGTTTTTACCATCAGTCTTTCAATGAAACATATACAACTATAGACTAAGGGAAAAATTCATATAAAATCTGAAAATCTGTTCAGCATTTTGTGAGAACTAGAGATAAAAATTGTTTAAGATCAGTCGGCCAACGATGATTTTAGTTTGGAAATTAATAGTCAGTACATCCGGAAGTCTCCAATCAAGTGTGCCTTTACCTGCTATCATGGTAACATTGAATGATAAACCACTTGTAAGATCCCTTCCGAGTCTCCGGCAACACCACCAAACAACACTGATGACGTACAAAAATTGAACTTAGACCTCCAATGTGTTTGTTGTTTTTCATATGTCCTGATTTGAAATGAAAGGTAGAGATATTGAGCATGATAATACGGAAGTTACCTTCCGGCTGCGCATGTGCAGTGAATATGTTAATACATCTTGATCAGGTTGTTGTGAATGACGTCATTGTAACCTTCTGAACTAACATGCGAGAGTTGTTTGTATCGATTTACGATTACAAAAAGGTCGGTAAGATTCAAGGAAGAAAATATAATGTTATCAGCGACGAACTCTGTTCACAGAGTGTTGATATTTGTATCTCTCATGTTATATATATATATTGGATATTAAAGTAGGGGAAAAGGCTTTTTCCTAGTTTTACACCGAAATATAACTTTTATAATCGTTGTAAATTGTTAACTTCTCAGGGATTGGTGCAGTACGGACAACTGGAGTGAATGGCGATCTACCAAGTGCCAGGACACTGTCCATAACAGTGCTACGAAACGAGAGTGACCCCCAGACACCCGATGACCCTATCAGAAGTGTGATGGTGACGGTGTGGGGTCAGTTTCTTGACCACGACCTCACAGAAACCCCTATGACTAAAGGTATATATATAACAATTCATAACTCCTACAAGGCAATGCTATGTAATTTAAAAATGGGTTGTATAGTAGAGATTATAACGTTATAATAGATATTTAATGAAATCAAATCATATTTTCAATAAGATTTATCAGTTTGAACATAATGTGATATCAAAGTTTAACTTTCTACACATTAAAGGTGTTGCAACGTTTATCAAGCTATGGCTCAGGGCTCGTCATTGGTATTTCAAATTCGTAAAAAGATAAGCCAGGATATATAATGTCAATGTTCTTGCAGGTAGGAAGGACACCAATGTTGGTTGTTGTTCACTACCCAAGGCGGTGAGAGACCTCAGGTAAGATCATGAATGGAATTTCTTTATTCTATTTTTTGGACTTCCTTTCAAAAACAAAAGCAGTAATCATGCACAGATTTGGGGAAAGAGTATTCCTGCTGTAACCCACTGCATAAAGTCAGAGGCGACCTAGCGGGTCCCACTGCATAAAGTCAGAGGCGACCTAGCGGGTCCCACTATAGACTGGGTTATTTATTCCGTGTCTTTTACATATTGAACTCTGGCCACCACTGCAACATTCTGATCTTTTCTCACTTCCCTAGTCTTTGCTCCTGAATCGGAGCGTTGTTTCTTCTGTATACTCTGTTACGGGGAACGTTTTATAAACAATGGTTCTGCTGCCCCCATTGCACCTTTATGTGTTTCCTTAACATTTCCTATTGCTTCCTACCGCCTTCACTGGCAATACCTCTCTTTAGATCCAAGTGCTGAACGTTCGCCAAATGAGGAAAACGATACGTTTAGTCCACAGACCGGACCATACAAAAGTCCTTGACATGGTAGTTGTCGTTGCCTGCTGAACATCCAACATTAAAGGCAGTTGAACATTTTGTTAACCTGTTGTCAGTTTAATGTGAGCAGTCGGAATTCTTTGCTTGGTGTCTTCGGCATCGTATTTGTTGTTAATTCAATTTGAGCGGAGAGAACATTATCTTTGGTGTCGTCGGCATCAGATCCATGCTATCGCAAAGAGGCAAATGGTACATTACACACTTGGAGGCACATACACATAACCTTACCTGGGTCATGTTGTACTCTGTTTAACGTCCTATCAACAGCTGAGGTCATTTAAGGACGTGCCTCCATGTGAGTTGTAAATGCGTGCATGTTTGTATGTGTGCCGGTGACTGGGCATTTACTGTTAACGGGACGTTTAACTAGAGTTAACCTTTATGACAGTGTCTCCTTTTATAATTAGGCACCCGTCCCCATATGACCATAGATTATGTGAAGGCTAAAACTCCAAACAAACAAACAAAATCGGCTCGGGGAAAGAATAGGCCTTCTGTATCATATTGCATAGTCGTAAGAGGCTTGTAAAGTGGAGCTCCCTGCAGAATTCGAGTTGGTTTCATACCTCGTCTTTTATATATGAGACACTCACACTTATAACAGACCTGCTGTAACATACTGCATGATTCTAAGAGGGGAGAATACTGTTGGGGCCCCTGCACAATCGAGGTCGTCTGCTGTCTCTCTACAATGAAGACATGGAAGCGGCCACGATTGATCTGCTGCCCTAATGCCAACATTTGGGATCTTTTAGTTCTCTATCATTGTGTTATCTTCTTTCTCTCTTATCTTTTTTTCTGACGGTGACCCTCGATGCATTCGTCTTCACGTAAACATGTCAACTCTAAACAAACTAAAGCATTACTGAAACAAACAAAAATATCTGCTACCTCCAATGGAACACTTGGAGCATATTCTATTTCTATGATGAAATTTTATGACGAGTGCAGAATACTTTATCCGGATGAATATGAATTGTACTGTACTGTTCAATATTTGTTCAGTTTACGTCCATGTTATTTGATCCATGTACTTAAACATTTTGTTGTCATCATGATGTGTTAAGGGCAACGGGTTATTGCGGATTCTTGTCTTTTTTGGGGGGGAGGGGTAAACATCGGGTAGTTGATCGGGAGTCTGGAGCCAGAACAAACACTAGTTAAAATATTTCCTCCATATATTTTAATAACGATTTTGGTAAAGTGTCATTATCACGCAAATCTTGTTACTTTGTGAATAAATGCTTTCCAGGACGACTCAGTGCGCAACTATTGAAATTGAACCCAACGACTACCATTTCACAACAGATTGTATGGACCTAGTGCGATCCTTACCGACCAGAGAAAACCCATGTGTTCCAGGTATGTAAACATGTATTACTACGGCTAAAGTAGACGAAATCATATGACGTATCTTAATTTACAATGAAGATAATTAACTTACAATGAAACATCCTTAGCGATCAAATCAAGACCGTTTATTTCCCTTTTTGCCGAACCGTGTAACACTCTTTCTTAAAGTAAGGGTGTTTGTTGAACCTATTAACTATTTATTGTGACAGGGCACCCTAGGAAAAATAATGAAATCAAAAGAGCAGTAACATCGGGAATTCAATGATATTCTGATACAGAACATTACCTTTCCTATTTACAAGGTTTTATTATGATGACTCCTGATCTTAATTTTGATATCGAGTCATGTCGGATTAACTGAAATGAGAGTAGATAAAAGCAGCGATAAGTCTACAATCAGCAGAAATTAAACCGTCTTATTCTGATTTTAAACCTTCATAAGGATTTTTTTTATTAAAATCGGTCGGTAACATAAATGACCCTATAGTTCAGCGTTCGCCCATGTGAGGAAGGCTTTGGGTTCTGTCCCCTGGCCGAGACATACCAAAGTCTTTAAAAATGGTTGTTTCTACTCCTGCTTAACGCTCAGCAAATTAGGAGTGGGACGACTGGTTCACCAGTTGTCAGTATAATGTGACCGGGTGGGGTGTCCTGCTGGGTGTCTTCGGCAGTATGTTTCAATGAGGTAGCACTATAAAGTCGGCACCAGTTCCGCGCTATCACAAGGAGACAAACACGAACATATCGCAGGCTCCCAAAATACACACACATACACTACACGCATACATCTTGCACACAGGGGAGGCCGTCCTTAAATGACCTTAGCTGTTAATAGGACGTTAAACAAAATCAAACAAACAAACAAACAAACAAACCTTCAGCCAATAAGAACAAATATTTAACAATGACATTGCAGATCTCAAATCACTTTTCGAAACGGTCAGTATTTCTACAATTCTAACCCACCTAACAACTTGATCTTTTCAAAAATATATAACTAAATCATAGCCACTTATACATTTATCAAGTTGACGTTGTCTTTTAAAACATAATGTTTTACAACTAATTTGTCGCTATTGATTTTTGCCTGCTTTGAACATTTTAAAATTTAGATTTAATGTGTTCCGTTCTGGTGAACGTCAGTGTTGTTTGCCCTTAAATGACCTATTGTCGATAGACCGTGAAACTAAACAAATCCCTAGGCAGGTCTATCCTAGGTTTCTTCGATGTTCCCTAAACAGATGTAACAGGGGTTATTATTTTTTTAATGCCTACGCTAGGAGTCGAACGCGGAAACTCTAGTTGACCTGTCTTACGCGCTACGAACGAGCTAAAGAGAAGTTTTTCCCATCAGAGTCGGTATGAAGCGGGTGACATACTCCCCTATCTCACACTCACGTAAGAATTGTAGCTGCTGCCCCAAATGCATAATCGTAAGAGGCGACTAAATTTGGGATATTATCTTTTCTCTTCTTTTTAACAACTTTCTTCTTCCTAATGTCTCCCTTGACAATGCCCCACTTTTGGCCTTTAGTTAAGCGTTCGCTCCTGTGAGGAAGGCTTTGGGTTCTGTCCCCTGGTCGAGACATAACAGAGTCTGTAAAAATAGTAGTTTCTACTCCTGCTTAACGCTCGGCGATTTAGGAGTGGAACGTTGTCAGTATAATGTGACCGCAGTATATTTCAGTGAGGTAGCACTATAAAGTCGGCATCAGTTCCGCGCTATCACTAGGAGACAAACACGAACATATCGCAGCCTCCCAAAACACGCACGCATACACTACACGCATGTATCTTGCACACAGAGGAGGCCGTCATTAAATTACCATAATTGTTGATAGGACGTTAAACAATTCTAAACCAAACCAAACCATCACATACACGCATGTTTGCATACACAACACACATGGACACGTGTCCTTTAATGACCTTAGCTTTTGATCGGACGTTTCAGCCTATAAAACAAAAACAAGATTCGTTTTCCTCGTCTTTTCGGCGCCGTCCCCAGTCTTTGTAGAACCTAATCTGTTCCGAGGACGTTAAACCAAAACACTTATTATCGAACTCTAGGGTAGACACAGAAAACAGATCCAAAATGTATCGTGCTGACCAAGTAGTATTGTAATCCGTTGTGTGTATGACGATTCGGGCATAAAAACACATTCGCTGTATAATGATGGCGATAAATATACATTAACCCCCGTACTAATGCGTGATATCTATTTTAGGAGTTCGAGAACAAATCAACGCCATCACAATTTTCATCGACGGATCCCAGGTATATGGATCTGAGGAATCTGTTGCTGGGAGTCTTCGCTCTTGGACCGACGGTTTAATGAAGGTCAAGGGAGACAACCTTCTACCTGCAAATGAAGATACCGCATGTCTGCTGACAAAACGCAAAACCCATTGCCTGTTAGCTGGTACGAAACACTTCCTGCATATCATAGAAAAAAGAAAGTACTGCAAAACCCCGATGTATCCAGTTTTATCAAACGTAATAGGCAACGAATATGGTCAGATTAAATAAGCACTTAACTTTGCAATTTAACCCACGGTGAGTTCCTTTGTTTTTGAATCTCTATTGCGTTTCTTATTGAGTGATATTAAAAACAAATAACTGTTGTCCCTATGGAAACACCTCGGCTCTATATATTTTCTTTTTCTCACATCCCTTATCTCTCTTTTGAGGGGGTGTATCCGAATGTGTTCTTTTTACCTTAGCTCTGTAGAAAATTGGTATAACACGTACGAATATGATCTTACATTTTGGATGTAGAAATAGTTCCAGTATCGTTAGAGTGAAAGGAATGCGGAGCTGGGTGTTTGTGGAGTGGTATTCCGAAATGGTAGCAGTCTTAAAGTTAGCTTTAGAACTCCGCTTTCACAAGAAGCAAAATACAGAAACACACTGCCGCAAACATTACTAATGGTGGCACGTCCTGAAATGACATTATCTGTTAATAGGACGTTGAACAAACTAAAACTAAATCAATTGTGATAGGACGCTTATACCATATGAAGCAGAGTAAACATAATCAATATGTACATAGATGTTATGGATGAAATGTCTGTTTCTCGTTGTTTTATTTCGTCACTTAATTGTAATACTTGTTTCTCTTACACTCACTAAGATAATAAGGATATGAAAACCCTTGCCCCATATACTATGTCAACCTATACATATAAAATAATCACAAGAAAAACGGAGATATGAAGCACAAATCAAATGATTTCTAAATTACTTGGGTGTTTCTGCATTTTCTACTGTTTTGAATTTAGGTGACGTGCGTGTGAACGAGAACCCTCACCTTGGAGCCATACACATTGCCTTCGTACGATACCACAATATTCTGGCCAACCGTTTCAAGGCTCTTGGCCTTGCTGACGACGAAGAGATATACCAGAGGACCAGGAAGATCATCGGTGCCATTATGCAGCACGTGACCTTCTCGGTTTGGTTACCTGATGTGATCGGGGAGAGGGCCATGAGGAAATACAGACTCACCTTAGACGACACGGATCCATACGAGTAAGAGGAACTGCTGCTTATGTTAACGATAAAAACAATATCATCCCAAAGAAAACTCTGTACCGAATTTAGTCATTCATTTTACAACTGTTATTTTTCGTATTTAACAATGATGAATATATATTTCAACAGAAAAAAAGTCAAATGCAACTGCTTTTCAAATATGGACTTAAATTTGTCTTGCGAAACTTTTAATTTTCAAGACAATTAACTATTTGAAATATTGCACTTTAGAGTTGGTAAAATCAGAGATTTCCGTTATTTTCGTCAGATCACAGAGGATGGAAAACATTTTTCTCGACGATTCATTGGCACTTTTTTCTTCTAAAAGACTGATATTCATCATGATCAAAAGCATTTTTTTATATTGAATCGTAAGTTGACTGGACCCATAAGTTGACCCATTCGATGAAATTTAAACAATAGGCTAATGCGCCTGCACAAGGTAAATGTGAGTCAGCTCCAGGCTTCTAATGAAATCATACATAGTAATACTATTGTAGCCAACCATGTCGGTGTGTGCCTTGGTTGGCCTTGTATTATGTAGGGACCTTGGCCTGTTCTTCTGTGGTCAGAGACGACAAATGTAGAAGTCCTTGCAGAATTAGGTGTTTACATTCTTGTCCTCTGTTTAAGGGGCATCGCAGAAACCAAAAGCGATTCGCATTCCCAATTGGATTTCTAATCAGTTCCTTTCTCTCTTACCTACTCTTTCATTTTGCCAGTCTCTCCTTAGAAACCCGTTATCATATTACCTAATGCATTTAACTAATGCAAAACCGTAAAATCCCAAATAAACAAAAGTACAATTTGTTTCTTTAATGAACATATTTGAAAACAAAGCAGTTCACAGTTCTTGCCAGCCCCAGATTTAATATCCCTAAAGCCAAGGTAAAACTCCCAAATACCTGCCAAGTGTCCCGAAGTGTCTTAATCTCTCTCCCATCTAGTCGACATCTCCTATAAAATGTCAGTTTGATGTTTGTCTGGTCGAGTTCATCATTTCTGAGAGACCCTCTAATAAAAGCTGCACGACTCCTCTGTGTGACAACTTCGTGTTCCAGTGCTTTATCTTGGTTTTCACCTCATTTTATGGAAGATCCTTCACGGCAATATCATACAATTACATTATATTTGATAGCTGCAGCGACATATTTACGTAAACTTGTCCTCGTACTAAAGGCTACCCTTTACCTAGGGAACGTTGTTCCGGTGCAGGACGCCATCAACGCGTGCAGATGTTCTCTTTTGAGAAAAAACAACCAAATATCCATTCTAAAGTCGTTCTCAGTTTTTCATGAGGTATTTTCACACTGACACCCTGTGATAATGGATTACTTCTACTCGTAGGCGGTGTTAAATTATATACAGATCATAAAAATATATCAATCATGAACCGATAATTATATTATATAAATATGCTGATAACAATTGTTTGTTGCGAATGAAGTAGGACTTATGGTAGGAAGCTTCTGTATTGATATTGTAATCTGTATATATATATATATATATATGTAAAGTTAAGTGACAATAACAACCTTGCCTGTATTTTGCAGCATTCGATTCAACCCGTCTGCCATTAACGAATTCAGTACGGCAGCCATGCGATACGGCCACACACTAGTTTCCCAAAACTTGCTCCAGCTGGACGATGGTTTCAAGATCACAGATGATTCGGATCGGCTCGATAATCACTTCTTTAGACCAGACATGGTCTCTGACAAAACGCAGCTACAAAACTTAGCCCGCTGGATGGTCTCTTTGTCGTGCAAGAAGTCGGACGCGTACGTAAATTTTAATAAAAGTTTCCTAGGACAGAAATATTTGATAAACCGCCCCTTTGTAGAGCAATAGAGCCAAAATGATAATTTACAACGAACTAATAAAGGTGTATCATTTTGCGGTATACTTTTGTATTCAGTTTTTAACATTTTACTAGATAAAAGATCAGTATTCATTCAGTTTAATCATTAATCATTTCTGCCAGACTTATCCCGATCTATCTTCTGAATGACTTTATCGTTGCTTTGGCATTAAAGCAAAAAATCACAAAACGTCTATGTTTAGACTTCTTGTTCCAGATTTTTTGTCCCAGCGATACATGATGACTTATTCTTCCCACACCTTCTAGACGGACTTGACCTTGGTGCACTCAACATACAGCGAGGACGCGAACACGGGCTGCCAGGTTACACGAAATACAGGAAATTATGTAAATTAAGTGTTCCTGCGGACTTTGATGATCTGAAAGACCATACCCCATGGTTCCAAGAGAAACTGCGTAAAGCCTATACGTAAGCCTCTTTGATGTTCATGAGTCAAATAACGCTATGAAAAAAGGCCGTGGGATTGCATATCTTGAATACTTATCAAGCAGATATCCAGGTTTGATTTGCACGAGCAAACCCATATTTAATGTGTTTAGGTAGGAGAGTACTTTTACCTTTATTTTTTTATTTGTATACAGGTACATGGCCGATAGAAACTCGAAAATATTATATTTTCAGATGTTTTGTCCAATTCATCATTGGGGATAACTTTCAAAGTGGCAAAATAATTTGAATAAATGCGCAGACAACAAATTTTACTCTGTAAAACCCTAAATCAGTAAATGGTCCATGCAAGTCTTCGGGTGGGCCATTCATACATTACCCATTCTTATTTATCAAAACGCGAGGACCAGCCTCATTGTGTAGCATGTCACGAATCATTTACAGTAAAGCACTTGCTATTAGATTTCATTGACCTTCAGCCTACACGAGCAAAAAATCATAGTCATATAACAATTCTCAAATATCTCTTCGAAACGGTATATATCACAACCATTCTATCCTACCAGAAAACTGTTAGTTTGTTCACTAGATACAATTTACCATAACCACTTTTGCTTTCCAAGTTATGTCATTTACTTTTACAATTTTTGTCTATCTTTTTTTGGCCCTAAAGACTTCTTCCCTGTTGATGGGCCGTTAGGAAGTAAATACATAAATAAATCGTCGTTTAGACGAAATGAGGACATTGACTGTTTGCCGATAGAATGATTGACTTCTATCAATGTTTACTGTTTTATCTGTATGTAGGGATGTGGACGACATTGACCTGTTTGTCGGTGCGATGTCGGAGACTCCTGTGAGTGATGGACACATAGGAAGCACCTTCGCCTGTCTGATAGGATTGCAGTTCCGGGCCCTGAAACGAGGCGACCGCTTCTGGTTTGAACGTCCTCAACCGCAAGGATTGACGCAAGGTAAAAAGACATTAGTGCTGCAATGATTATTATAACAAATGCTTTCTTATCAAACGTTTAACTTCGATGCCTTTGGTTGCGGGTTCGAGTCCCGGCACTGCACTGTGTTGTATCTTTAAGCAAGATACTTTACTCCGCTTGTTCTAGTCTACTCAGCTGTGAATGAGTACGTGATTGGGCTTAGCTAGAATTGTAGAATCCTAGCTGTAAGCGCCGAAATGGCAGTGCCGGCTGTATGCTCCCCATGGAGTTAAGAAAGACATTGGCTGGTTGCAAAGGGCCTATAACCACGGATAAGAATTTGTGAACCGCTTTGAGACGGCCTATGAACTAGGTTGTGATAAAACCTCGAATTATTATTATTATAATTGGTTTATATTTTCTGTACAGAAGCTCATGATATCTATCTGGCTATTAAACACATGACATAAAATGATGTACCGAATTCAGTCATCTATTATGATATCCAATCTATTCTACAGAACCTTCGAAATAAAACTTTTTTTAAGAGTATTTCACTTAGTAAAATATTAACAGCATTGCAGAGACGCAAAAACGGTTTTATTACTACCACCTGTTGATTTTAAACTTCATTTTACTGATTATTTTAACCGTGAAAGATAAATTGTGTAAGGCAAATAATTAGAAGCGATGTGTCGACAACGTAAAATCGGTAAATGGTATCCAACCTTTAGAAGAAGAAAAAACGAGACGAGGTTGTTCTTGCCCGTCTCCATTTCGATTATTGAGAAGCGAAGACCAGCCTCAATGTATAGCATGTCACGAACCATTCACTGTAAAATACGTGTTATTAGATTGCATTGACCTTCAGCCAACACGAGAAAAGTTTTAGTATATTACAAATCTCAAATCCTTCTTTTTACCCTGCATAAACAAATCGGTCTGTTCCAAAATATCTAACTAATCATAATTACTATGGTTTTTATTTTAAGTTCACATTTTTCTTTTCATTTTCTTTTTCATTTCTATTTCTTTTCATTTTGTCTATTTTATCTACGTTTTATTGGCACCGAAGACCTCTTCTGTGAGATTGGCCAATAAGAATGCAATAACCAACTATTTTTGGAATGGTATTCTAAATACCGCGCGAGGAGGTGCTTTAAATCGTTATGTCTTTTAACATTTGCTGTTGGATTTGTTTATGTATTATATGTTTCTTTTTTGTCTTTCCAGCTCAGAGAAATAATATAAAAGCATTTCCTTTGGCTAAGGTTTTCTGTGAAGTATTTGGCTTACAAAAGATTCAGAAAAACATTTTCCAAGTACCAAGGTAAGTTAGTTAAATCGTACAACATCTAAATGCCTAGCGTTATGAATAGTATTAACTTGTACAGAATATCTCAAACGCGTCATCACGGGAATATGGACTGGAAGGGAGTCTTTTTTACGTGCGCCAAAAAGTATATTGACTGAAATAATCGTATGTAAATAACATCCTAATGCACTGCTACAATGTACCGTTAAACTAAACGAGGACAAAGTGTAAGTCAAAACGAGAACGTTAGGATACGGTGTATTGCATTGAGGAAGCAAATCAATGTTGCGTCTTGAATGTCCCCGAATCAGATGTTATAGAAAACAATCCCGAATTTGAATAGTGTCCCATATTAGTTGCCACTAAGGGTCATACATTGGAATACCTCGGGCCTTATTTTCCACGAACCTGCACGCGTAAATGACCACTGTATGTGTGTTCCTTCACATTTTCACGTTGTCAGTATAGTGTGACCGGGCGGAATGCTGTACTGGGTTCCTTCAGCATGGTATTTCAGTGGAGATAGCACTCTAAAGTCGGCATCAGATCCGCGCTATCACAAGGAGGCAAGCACACCAACATATCCTGTCTCTACTCCTACATGGAGGCTTGTCCTTAAATGACCTTAGCTGTTAATAGGACGTTAAACAAAATTAAACAAATCAAAACCAAACCTTTTACAGGTCGTTAATGTATTTGATGTTATTGCAAGCATTATGTAAAATATATTCAAATCAATTGTATTTTTCAATGAAAAGTAATCCATTTTTATTTATTTCTGTTAAAGGTTAAGTGAATTCATCCCCTGTTCTGATCTGCCCGACATCAACGTCGACCTTTGGATGATGTGAGACCAGGTGGTACCGAATCGATGTCAAGCGGATAGAAATTCTACACTATATATAATGGCTCTTTGTTATATCTCCAGACAGTACCCTATAATGTAAACGGCTGCTTACATGTAACAGTTATCTGTCAATAAATCACACTTTTGCATCAGAGTTTGTAAATAAAATCTTCATTTTAAACATGAAACATGAGATATTATGACACTATAGTTGTTAATTATCAAATATTAATTAGAGGTTATTTTTCTGGCTGAAAATCTTTACGCTGATACTTATTAACCCCTCGCGACAAGTCGTTGACGTGAAACCCAATACAACCGACCAACCACCCAACGTTATGACGTATCTAAAACAAAATTTTACATTTCTAATCATATGAAGTAACATTTATGTCTCCAAATATATAATAACAGGTCTGTCTACTGTCTACTAGACACATGTTCAAGATATCAACACTCTACAACCTTCAACTTAGTACGGGGCCCGCGAAGGGGCATGGTAACTCACGGGTTCGTAAATGTATAACATGTCCCTTCGCGGGCTCCGTAGTTATGGGGTGAATGAGCTTGCTGGTTTTCTTTTGTGGGTTGTTTCCCTTATACCACATCAACGGCTAATCGTTTCGTGATTCGAAGGCTAACTAAATTATTTCTCTCGTCATTTGACTCACACAGTGCAGCGTTGTATTTATTGGTTAACAATGCCGTTTCTACCTCATTCAAATATGGCTATTAGCGTATAGAAGGCTATAACTGTGTTTGGATATGATAACAAAGAGACTTATACATCATCGTGGGATACATTTACAGCTTTAGAATAATTCCAGAGATATTAAACAAAAATCATATTATTTCTACAGAAACTTTCTTGGCTATGGCTATTGGCGTATAGAAGGCTATAACCGTGTTTGGATATGATAACAAAGAGACTGATACATCATCGTGGGATACATTTACAGCTTTAGAATAATTCCAGAGATATTAAACAAAAATCATATTATTTCTACAGAAACTTTCTTGGCTATGGCTATTGGCGTATAGAAGGCTATAACCGTGTTTGGATATGATAACAAAGAGACTGATACATCATCGTGGGATACATTTACAGCTTTAGAATAATTCCAGAGATATTAAACAAAAATCATATTATTTCTACAGAAACTTTCTTGGCTATGGCTATTGGCGTATAGAAGGCTATAACCGTGTTTGGATATGATAACAAAGAGACTGATACATCATCGTGGGATACATTTACAGCTTTAGAATAATTCCAGAGATATTAAACAAAAATCATATTATTTCTACAGAAACTTTCTTGGCTATGGCTATTGGCGTATAGAAGGCTATAACCGTGTTTGGATATGATAACAAAGAGACTGATACATCATCGTGGGATACATTTACAGCTTTAGAATAATTCCAGAGATATTAAACAAAAATCATATTATTTCTACAGAAACTTTCTTGGCTATGGCTATTGGCGTATAGAAGGCTATAACCGTGTTTGGATATGATAACAAAGAGACTGATACATCATCGTGGGATACATTTACAGCTTTAGAATAATTCCAGAGATATTAAACAAAAATCATATTATTTCTACAGAAACTTTCTTTAATGGTCCCTAATTGGTCATATATTCGATACCAAATTTTCAAAACGACATTTATATATTTCTCGTTCAAATCCTTTATGTGTTCTTTGAATCGGTGAATAGCTATATGGTGAATCTGGATTCTAAATGGCAAGGATATTTAGCAATTGGGCAACAATGATATGACGTCACAAAATCGGATTTTTTTCTATAGTGCGGTGCAGAAACTGAAACGTTTTGTGTGGTTTCTGAGCTTGTTTAAAAGAAAAGAAAAGTACTCCTTCATTCCAAATGATGTTGAATAGGAAAATTCCTCTCTCGGAAATACTTTAAATCAATTTGAAAACCACTTGGGTGGAAGGTCAAGATCGTACACTCCTTGGCATTAAAGATTCGTATCGAAAATACGAGTTGCCTCCCGTTGAACTACCAGCACGTGTCGGTTTCTTACGCCTATCAAAGGTACAAGGTAACTTGTTATCGGACACGAACACTCTGCCTGTTTAAGACTCTCTTATTATCACTAACATACTCTCATGTTGTTCATACAATAACCAAAAGTATGTCGTTTTAACATCAGTGTAACCATTGAGTAACATATGGCAAAACTAAAAATACTACTCCAGATTTAACAGTGACAGATGATCTACAGTGTCAGATGAAATCACAAATTGCTGGGTGTGGCTGGCACCTCCTCATTAATATAGTGACACATCCGCCCAGAGTCTGAGAAATGGTTGGGTGGCACAGGGGATGGCCCCTCGCCTTTTGCCAAGACGCCCAGGGATTGCTATAGAAGTGGGAAAATAAATTTTATAATATAGGACGTCCTGAATTCATATTTAAGAAAACTACCCACTATACCTATGATATGTCCCAGACGAGATGTTTATTACTAGGTCGTCCTAAGTACATACAATGTATATGTGGAACAGATGTTAATGACTAGGTCGTCCTAAGTTCATATATGTGGATCAGATGAGAATTACTAGGTCGTCCTAAGTACATTATGTGGAACAGATGGTAATGACTAGCTCGTCCTAAGTACATATATGTGGAACATATGGTAATGGCTAGCTCGTCCTAAGTACATATATGTGGAACAGATGGTAATGACTAGCTCGACCTAAGTACATATATGTGGAACAGATGGGAATTAGAAGCGGAGTGTCGAGTACCGCAATTTGGCCACGCGGACCTTTATTTCCAGAGTTATGGCCCTTTTGTTAAATTTTACTTGTCAGAGTTACATCTCCAAACCTATTTCATGCAGCAACCTCAGACTATGCATGCAGACACCACTTGGGATTCCGGGGTGCAAATCCAGGCTATTGCAAGGAGGCAAATACACCAAAATACCCCTGCTTGCAGCTCATATACACCAAAATACCCTGCTTGCAGCTCATACACACCAACATACCCTGCTTTCAGCACATATACACATGCACGATACACAAGACACATGGAGGCAAATAAACCAACATACCCTGCTTCCAGCACATATACACCAACATACCCTGCTTCCAGCACATATACACATGCACGATACACAAGACACATGGAGGCACGTCCTTCATGACCTTACCTGTTCCCAGATGTTTAACCCTTTACCAACAACCAGTTAAAAATAGGATTTTGTCTAATGCAACAGAATTTGTTCCCCGTTACTGCTCTTTGACATTGTATTATTTATAGAAATAAGTGTTATGTACTGCCATGGGACACTCCGCGTGGCTGGATGGGTTACGATCGTTAAGGCAATGCTAGACTTTCTCTTGGGAATCACTGGAGTAAACTAAAGACCATACCAACCAACTAACAACTTTTGTCGACACATATATATACAATACAATATACAATAAGTCTGAACCAATCGATGGATGTGACTGATCTGTTATATATTGACACGTATATGTGTAATACACGTCACAAACATTATCTAGCGTTACGTACTAATGAATCCTTTAAATATTGAATGAGGCATCTACCAGGTGTAGGATTCTGAGAATAAAATAGCAATTGGAATAGTTGGCCACGGCGTCGGGCTTACAGAATGGATGTTGTGGCTATTAGAATGACTGGTTGGCTGTCCGTGGCCCTACTGACCACCCTGTGTTGTACCGTCGTCCTCCAGACACAAGGTCAGTGTATGTTACGCTCAAACATATCTCAATGTTAACCGAAGTGTCCCATTGCTCATAGATATGTTCATTTAATAGTTACATCGACGCCTATCATATATCTGAAAAGATCACCAAACGGGGTTTTGGTCGATTTGAATTTTCTAATGACGGGATATTGAAAAATGTTGTGCAACCAATAGTTTTCTTTAGATTATACCAATAAAATAACGAAAAAACAAACTGGTAGTGTTTAAACGAACAGTGGGAACAACAGACCGATACCCCGTGAACATTTTCAGCGATAGTTATACTTGGAAATTAAAAACCTTAACAGTAAGTAGACTTGGTGCGTTTTGCTATATATATTTTTTTACAAATTGTTGTTGACTGATTCAAAGGTATTTCCTCTGTCAACCAAACAACTAAATCAGTCATTAATTAAACATATTTGATCGATCTTTTACTTTCGTTGACAGCGACGGTTACCCAACCGGTCCCGGAGTTATGTGAATGCGACTGTGTTTATTACGAAAAGCTCAACAAATGGCAGGAAAAGACCGAAAAGGAAAAAAAACGCAACATCAGCACCGAAGAAAAATTGGAGGAAGCAGAAACCGAACTGAAGAATACCCAGAAGAAACTGTCAGTGAACACATCCACGCTCTCGTCCACTGCCCGGAAGTTTGTTAGTGCTGAAGACAACCGCACTTCCGCTGTAGGTATAGGTTACTTTGGCGCTGCGTTTCTTGGCATCATCTTCGCCAGCATCGTTATGTGTGACTTGATTTCAATCAAACGCCATTGGCACAACGGAAAGACTGGTTCCTCTGTCAAGGTAGAGAAACGTCCCTAACAAAAGACAGATCAGTGTAGCCGATGACCGCGAAGTGTCTCGGAGGATCCTTTGTGGGGGAAAGTGTCTGACAAGTTTCCAAAGTTGTTTGTGTGATTAGGTATTTGTTAATTGTGAAAGGGCTCTTAGTGTTCCGTTCTGTTCTATTTTGATATCATAGTAGACATTTTTCGATCTCCATAGATTTATTAAGAACAAATATAAAGCAAAATAATTCTAAAATATTTTTTAAATAAAACTTGATACATTGTCTCTTCTTTACTGTTTACACATTTTTCAATACAAATGTGTTCCCCTAAATTTGTTTGCCATTGTTTTTCAATATTGCACAAATATTTGCACAGATGTTGTAAACGATATCATGCTGTGTTATCAAAGCGTCGTGACATCATGGTTTTACGTTTATTACATAACTACAACTGTTCTTTATATTGTATCTTGAAAACTTGGACCGAACAATACTAATGAAAGCCACATCGAGGTTGGAGTAATGATGTCACCTCACCGTAAAATGACGCTAAAATGTCCTGAACCCATTTTTATTTAAATCTGTCGATTTAATTATTGAATTTAAACCGAATACTTGCTGCTTAAACGCGATCTTACTACCTGGGTATTACAACATCTCGTATTATAGCTGTATTGAATATTGTACCAATTATTGCATGACCCGAAAACCTACTGTATCACTGCAATAAATGTACAACATCTACTATCTAGCGTGAGTTCCATGGCCAACGTGGGTATCACTAACGCCAGATCACAAAATGTGTAATACCATACGCTGTATAATGAGAGTCCAATACGAGTGTGAATCGATGTTATGATATCGCGATATAGCGTTATACCTATAAGTAACTCTTTCATATGGGCACGCGCCACTGAAATCTTAACGACATGCTAGTGTTCCGTTAATTCTATCTCGACAAGGTGCCCAGGAGGTTTTCCGAATTCATCAGTGGTGTGCCGAAAGCCATTATGATATTTTATGGAGAATATCACGAGATTTTCTCGGCAGTCTAGACATCAGTGCTCATTTTAAGTAAATTACAACTATGGCCGCCTCTCTGATGTTATTCTAAAACCGCCATCTGAACGCATTTAGGCACGCTCTGTTGTAAGCGCGCGCCGCACGAGGGCTGCGCGAGAGGTAAAGGTTAAAGTTGAAACATTTTTTTTTATCAATTTAAAAAGTATGGCTAACTTATCAAGTTAAGCGGCATTACAGAATCGAGAAGGGTACATGGTATCAATAACAATTCGAGCTCTTATCGACGGTAGCCTGCTCGTTACATACAAACTGGTGTAAAACTGCTGATAACAGGCGCTGTGTAATACACACCGCCAGTGTATAGAGATCATTTGGATTGTAAAATGGAATTGTAAAAATAACGACCACTGACAATGGGATTCAAAGTCTCCGTATAGACGCGGACGATTTATGGTAATGAGAGTCGTTAATAGTTTCTCTGGTGATATATTTGTGGGTTTCGAAAGCGACAAAATTGTGTGCTTACTTATTTGGTGAGTGGAATTTGAAAGAAAAGTAGAATGAAATTGTGACGAAGAACTAATCTGTGTAAGTTACTATGGAATACCTGTTAATTGGATATGTACACCTGTAGTAAGATGGAGAACCGAACGAACAGCACATTATATACTTAGAATCTTCTATCAAATCAGAGGTAAGTTAACATTCTTGGACTTGTCTTTTCTAATAATCGCTTTGGAGCAGAATGTTGCATATATACAGGTGTCGGGTACCTACATGTCGACTTTCTAATATTTGCGGCAAACATCGTGACGGGCGCCACTTGTGGTGCAGAGACACGTTTGTACTTCCGGGTCACAGAGTGTAGCCACACACTAAGTTTATTGACTTTCTGTTCCTGCTTTTATTTTGTTTCGTGCCAACTTCGAGTTCAAACACGGACAACCGGTTTTAGAGTACTGACTTTGTAGACAGGTTTGGAGGACAGTGTTTTTTAGTACCGTTTTAGTGTATGGTTATAGATAACTGGTTTTGGGGACCGAATATACATAACTGGTTTTGGGGACCGATTATAGATTACTGGTTTTGGAGACCGAATATAGATTAATGTTTTTTGGGAACGGATATAGATTACTGGTTTTGGGAACCGATTATACATAACTGGTTTTGGGGACCGATTATAGATTACTGGTTTTGGGGACCGATTATGGATTACTGGTTTTGGGGACCGATTATACATAACTGGTTTTGGGGACCGATTATACATAACTGGTTTTGGGGATCGATTATAGATTACTATTTTTGGAGACCGAATATAGATTACTTGTTTTTGGGAACAGATATAGAGTACTGGTTTTTGGAGACCGAATATAGAGTACTGGTTTTGGAGACCGATAATAGATTACTTGTTTTTGGGAACAGATATAGAGTACTGGTTTTTGGAGACCGAATATAGAGTACTGGTTTTGGGGACCGAATATAGAGTACTGGTTTTGGAGACCGATAATAGATTACTTGTTTTGGGGAACGAATATAAATAATTGGTTTTGAGGACCGAATATAGAATACAGGTTTTGGGGACCGATTATAGATTACTGGTTTTGGGGACCGAATATAGATTACTAGTTTTGGGGACCGAATATAGATTACTGTTTTTGGGGACCGAATATACATTACTGGTTTTGGGGACCGAATATACATTACTGGTTTTGGGGACCGAATATACATTACTGGTTTTGGGGACCGAATATAGATTACTGTTTTTGGGGACCGAATATAGATTACTGGTTTTGGGGACCGAATATAGATTACTGGTTTTGGGGACCGAATATAGAGTACTGGTTTGGATGACCAATTTTTGAGCAGTTGTTTTGAAAACCGAATTTTGGTACCAATTATGAAGTAGTGGTTTTGAGTACACAAACTTTGGGGACTGATTTCTTGCTCAAACATGGAGTTTGAGCTCAAATCAACTTTTTTTAAACTCGCTTAAATCATGCCAAACGATCGAAAAGTTAAATGTAAACGGTGAAAACAGTATTTGGCTTTAAGCATTCTCAATGTTTTATCCAAATCATTGACAAAGTAAGATTGTGAGATGTTTTATTAGTTTATTCCGGGAAATACGGCTTGAGCACAAAATCCATGCTCGAGCATGAGAATGGTTTATGAATACGGGCCCTGGCTTTGAGGGCCGACATTTCAGACTGACTTTAGAGTACTGGTTTCGAGGACCGACTTTGCGGGCCGATTCTAGTCGTTGATCTACACATACTTTACCGGGTTTTAGAGGAGGGTCTAGGACAAACGGAAAGATTTATACCATACAACCAGTACTAACATATCTAATAACAGTATCACAAGGGCTGATATAACGTCCGACCATTATTGTTAACCAATTTATTTGACTCGTCAAATTTTACGTCCCAAATATACCCATGAAGTCTATCCCTCACTCCTATTCCCTAAAACATAAACTCGTTATTGTGTCAAACTGGTTGACGAAAATGTGTTCATTTATGTCTTATTCGTTTTTTAAGACAGTCCTTTTTAGTTTGAAAGACTTGTTGTCCAATCAATTAAGTGTTTATTATAAACATAATAATAGATTTGACTTAAACGATACATGTCTATGCAGTTATTTAATAACAGGACGTTTTTGGTAAAAGTTAAACGTTTTACAAAAGATTTTTGTTATAGTATGTTAATTCGTTAAATAAAAGTGTTACGTATTTTTATACGTTAATAAGAAAGTATTTCTAGTGTGTTTTCATAAAAAAATGTGTAAAGCTAAGCTACATTTATGACGGGTTTTTGTCGGGGAATTGTAGTATGTTTATAGACAGTTTTTTAGTATACGAACGTTATAAGAAAGTATTCGTGTCGTGTTTTATCACGTTTAGTACAAGTTTATATAAAAAAAATATATACAAAGTGTATCATATTTCTTAGTAGGTTTTCTAAATCCAGTCCATACGGAAATGAAACAAAGTTGTTTTTCGTTTTATATTATATAAGCGAAGTAAAGAATTTTATATGAATCAGCTGCCAAACCATTAAAAATACGTTTCATACAAATGACACGTGCTGTTCGTATAGGTAAAAACATTGGTATCAAACCGTTATTTATCAGGTCCTGACGTCGGAGAGGCAGTATATCTTCATTAGGTCGACAACGTTATATGATGTGTGTCAAAACCTGGAAATTAGCCGTTTATATCTATAGTGATTGTTAGTTAACGTGTTAACACAGTGATAAACGCACTGTCAGCTTACTGAGATTGTACAGAGAAATCAAATATTAAATTCGTTTAAACAAACTTTACTGCATTTTTTGCAAATTGTCAACATGTTCTCCTACAAATGATAAATACACATTAAAGTACTGGTAGCTTGTGGAGATAGCCCTTTGTGTCAAAAACAGACGTGAAAAAGATTCGAGGGGTGGTCGGGTTGCGCAGTGGTGGCGCACTGGCTTCTCACCAACACGGCCGAAGGTTCGATTCCTATCGGAGGGAATGCTCGACCACGCGGATTTTCTTCAGGCACTCCGGGTTCCTTCCATATTTAGACCCTCTTCTCGCTTCCATCTGCCAGCATGAGTGATTAAAATAAGTTATTTATTTTATAATTGACGTAAAATCATATAAAGTTTATATTAAAATATTAAATTCGTTTAAACTTATTTTACTGCGACAATTTTTGCAACTTGTTTATGTGTTCTTCTGCTATGATTAATAAACATGATAAATACACGGCGAAATATTGTAATCTTGTCGAGATAACACATTACTGCCAATACCAGGCATGATGAGGATTCGATGTTTGATCATTGTTGGATAGTGACGATGCTAAGGGCACGACCAATTACAATAGAACTTTCCAAAGTTCGGTGCCTTTCCCATACAGTGTAGCCATGTTTTCTAGGGTTTATTTGATTTCTTTCTCTTAAACGTTCTGTGTAAAATACAGTAGTTCTTTTCGTTGTGTACTGTTTAATTAGTATCACCCAGGCCTTCTACACATTGACGGAATTAAATTTCATTTTATGTTTGAGAAATGTAAATAAGCTAACGATACTGACAGAGTACGTCACAATATACATATACCTCCCCGCTCACTGATAAAGTTAACTAACACCTCGTCATCTAAACCATTTAACATCTAAACCCCTCAGTAAACTCCAAGTACTGCAGTGTCAAGCGAAATATAATCCCTATACGTCACACATTTCTCCTTAAAGAAACCGTGTCAGATTGGACCTCTCTTTAGTGACATTCAAATCAAAAGGAATAGAAAATAAGTTTGATATTTATATTATCATCTTAATCTTAAGAACCAAAATAAGACTGGACAACTAAAACTAGAAAGTAAAACTTCAAGCGTTCCTTTTGTCATAGATATGCGATGCCAATGTCTTGTTGTTCCTTATCATATCAAAATGAGCGATATGACATACATTACAAACTGTACATATCGTGATAAAAGGTGCTATTACATTTGAAGATCGTAACAAAGGGTGATATAACACCATTAAATATCGTCATAAAGGGCCATTTAACACCCAATAAGGATGGTAACAAAGCGAGTTATCACGACCATTAAACATCGTCACAATGGGTGATATTACACACGTTATATATCGTCACCAGGGGTGATATGACATAGTCATATATCGTCATCAGGGGTGATATTACACATGTTATATATCGTCACCAGGGGTGATATAACATAGTTATATATCGTCACCAGGGGTGATATTACAGACGTTATATATCGTCACCAGGGGTGATATAACATAGTTATATATCGTCAGAAGGGGTGGCATAACATAGTTATATATCGTCACAAGGGGTGATATTACAAACGTTATATATCGTCACCAGGGTTGATATAACATAGTTATGTATCGTCACAAGGGGTGATATAACATAGTTATATATCGTCATAATGTGGGTTATATATCGTCACGATGGGTGAAATTACATAGTTACATATCGTCACAAGGGGTGATATTACACATGTTGTATATTGTCACCAGGGGTGATATAACATAGTTATATATTGTAATAATGTGTGATATCACATAGTTACATATCGTCACAAGGGGTGATATTACTTAGTTATATATTGTCACAAGGGGTGTTATTACAAACGTTATATATCGTCACCAGGGGTGATATAACATAGTTATATATGGTCACCAGGGGTGATATAACATAGTTATATATCGTCAGCAGGGGTGATATAACATAGTTATATATCGTCACCAGGGGTGATATAACATAGTTATATATCGTCAGAAGGGGTGGTATAACATAGTTATATATCGTCATAATGTGGGATATAACATTGTAATATATATCGTCACGAGGGGTGATATTACACATGTTATTTATCGTCATAAAGTGGGATATGACATAGTTATATATCGTCACAATGGGTGATAATACATATGTTATTTATCGTCACAAGGGGTGATATTATATAGTTATATATCGTCACCAGGGGTGATATTACATACGTTATATATCGTAACGAGGGGTGATATTACACACGTTATATATCGTCACGAGGGGTGATATTACATAGTTATATATCGTCACATGGGGTGATATAACATAGTTATATATCGTCACGAGGGGTGATATTACACATGTTATATATATCGTCACAAGAGGTGATATAATACAGTTATATATCGTCACGAGGGGTGATATTACACATGTTATATATCGTCACAAGGGTGATATTACACTCGTTATATATCGTCACGAGGGGTGATATTACACATGTTATATATCGTCACCAGGGGTGATATAACATAGTTATATATCGGCACAAGGGGTGATATTACATAGTTATATATCGTCATAATGTGGGATATAACATTGTAATATATATCGTCACGAGGGGTGATATTACACATGTTATTTATCGTCATAAAGTTGGATATGACATAGTTATATATCGTCACAATGGGTGATAATACATATGTTATTTATCGTCACAAGGGGTGATATTATATAGTTATATATCGTCCCCAGGGGTGATATTACATACGTTATATATCGTCACGAGGGGGGATATTACATAGTTATATATCGTCATAATGTGGGATATAACATTGTAATATATATCGTCACGAGGGGTGATATTACATAGTTATATATCTTAACGAGGGGTGATATTTCATACGTTATATATCGTAACGAGGGGTGATATTTCATACGTTATATATCGTAACGAGGGGTGATATTACATACGTTATATATCGTAACGAGGGGTGATATTACACACGTTATATATCGTTACGAGGGGTGATATTACATACGTTATATATCGTCACGAGGGGTGATATTACACATGTTATATATCGTCACCAAGGGTGATATTACATAGTTATATATCGCCACGAGGGGTGTTATTACACATGTTATATAACGTCACAAGGGGTGATATTACACATGTTATATATCGTAACGAGGGGTGATATTTCATACGTTATATATCGTAACGAGGGGTGATATTACACACGTTATATATCGTTACGAGGGGTGATATTACATACGTTATATATCGTTACAAGGGGTGATATTACACATGTTATATATCGTCACCAGGGGTGATATTACATAGTCATATATCGTCATAATGTGGGATATTACACAGTTCTATATCCTCACAAGGGGTGATATTACATAGTTATATATCGTCACAAGGGATGATATTACATAGTTATATATCGTCACAAAGGATGATATAACATTGTTATATATCGTCACCAGGGGTGATATAACATAGTTATATATCGTCTTAATGTGTGATATTACATAGTTACATATCCTTACAAGGGGTGATATTACATACGTTATATAACGTCACAAGGGGTGATATTACACACGTTATATATCGTCACAAGGGGTGATATAACATAGTTATATATCATCATAATGTGTGATATTACATACGTTATATATCGTCACAAGGGGGATATAACACACGTTATATATCGTCACGAGGGATGATATTACACATGTTTTATATCGTCACCAGGGGTGATATAACATAGTTATATACCGTCTTAATGTGTGATATTACATAGTTACATATCCTTACAAGGGGTGATATTACATACGTTATATAACGTCACAAGGGGTGATATTACACACGTTATATATCGTCACAAGGGGTGATATAACATAGTTATATATCGTTACAAGGGGTGATATTACACATGTTATATATCGTCACCAGGGGTGATATAACATAGTTATATATCGTCATAATGTGTGATATTACATACGTTATATATCGTCATAATGTGTGATATTGCACATTTACATACCGTTACAAGGGGTGATATTATATACATTATATATCGTCATAAGGGGTGATATTACACAGGTTACATATCGTCAAAGGGTGATATTACACATGTTATATATCGTCACCAGGTGTGATATTACATATGTTACATATCGTCACCAGGTGTGATATTATACACGTTATATATCATCATAATGTGTGATAATACATATTTACATACCGTAACAAGGGGTGATATTACACAGGCTACATATCGTCAAATGGTGATATTACATATTATTACATACCAACTAATAAATACGGTGTTTTTGTATATGCGATACGACACAATTGCTCTGACACATATCAGCCCCCTGTGCAATACAGAACGTTGTATTTCATGGTCTGAAAAATGCTTATATTACTATAACAAGATTATACAGGTTTGTGATAAAACATGCTATCTAATAACTACTGTTTTTGTGACTGAATGTTACTGTCAGTTATAAGCCAGTCACTGTCAGTTATAAGTCAGTCACTGTCATTTGTAAGTCAGTCACTGGCAGTTATAGGTCAGTCACTGGCAGTTATAAGTCAGTCACTGGCAGTTATAAGTCTGTCATTGTCAGTCACTGTCAGTCATTGTCAGTTATAAGTCAGTCATTGGCAGTTATAGGTCAGTCACTGGCAGTTATAAGTCAGGCACTGTCAGTCATTGTCAGTTATAAGTCAGGCACTGTCAGTCACTGTCAGTTATAAGGCAGTCACTGTCAGTTATAAGTCAGGCACTGTCAGTTATAAGTCAGTCACTGTCAGTTATAAGTCAGGCACTGTCAGTTATTAAACTCATAACGTAAACTGTTGTAAGGACGTCAAAACTCGCATAAAATTTATGTTTTGTTCCGTATATGAAATGACGAACAGCACTAAAATATTCTTTTAATTATTTAAGCGTTTGATTCAAGTTCAAAACAAGGATAATTGAATAGAAATATCAAGTACCACATTGGCAAATAGACACTTTTCTGAATCAATAAATTATCAAAAAAAGCGTCGGGTGAATTTGGTAGCCATGGCGCTATCGATATCATTGATATTTTAAGTCGGTGTAATGGAGGATCATGCAAAATTGATACGCAGCACATCTAGGTCGTATAGACCCAGGTTCGCGCAACGGGCTTATGTCACTTGGCGTCAGATAGACATAAATATGGTATTATACCCGAAGTTCTTCTTTATATATACATGTACATTGTATTTTTTGCAACTCGTTATTATTCTGTTTCCTTTTTTTTCAATGTTAATTTTGGTTCCGGAACTGAATAACAATGGTTGATCAAACGACGTCGACGACGGAATACTAACGTAACCATGGTAACCATAGCGTATAATGACGTATAACAATCGTTACCCGTTCCTGCTTCAATTTGTCACTTAAATCAGCAGCCGATGAGATAATAATTTATCCGGTATTGTCAAAGTGAGAAATATAGAACCCTGTTATTGCCTTTAAAATGACTGTAAGTATATTTATTTCTAGAAGGTTGAAATTTATGGCGGCGGTTTCACGGCGAAGATACCTACAAAGCTTCACTTGCTAAGTGTAAATGTAATCTGACATTTTCCCAGTAAGATGTTGTAAATATTTGGTATTCACATTCAATCTTAATATCAAAAACCATGCCTAACATATTTTTAAGACCAAGAAAACAGATTTCGAGAGATCACTGTAATTCGAAATTAATATTTTGGTGAATAATACAATTACTGTCCTTAAATGAAATGATGAGAAATATCAATTTTCATTTAAAACTTACGGTAAACTACATATCAAATATTCGGATCAAGATCGCTTTTTACGTTGCGTACAGAGCGTATCGCTTTAAAATAAATGTAAACAGAATCATGTGGTGGGCTTGAGATGGCACACCGGCTTTATCGTTTCTAACGAAGCCAAAGCCAGCGAAAAATCCAACGTTTGTGAATTTTATTAACTTCAATTACCAATAACGTGTAAATCAAATGAATCTCGACCTGCTTTGACCTTAAGGTTATAGCACGTCAAGGTTGAAGGGTTGAGTGACTTCTATCGTAAAACACGTGCTGAGTTAGCAGTGGGACTGGTAAAACGTAATTATATCGTCTTAAATAGCATATACGGTGTCTGTCTGCTTACCGACATTTATCTCAGTACTGTCTGCTTACCGACACTTATGTCAGAGGCACTGGCGTAACGCTGTGTGGACAGTACTGTCTACTTACCGACACTTATATCAGTACTGTCTGCTTACCGACACTTATATCAGAAGGACTGGCGTAACGCTGTGTGGACTGTATGTCTACTTACCGACACTTATATCTGAGGCACTGGCGTAACGCTGTGTGGACAGTCCTGTCTACTTACCGACGCTTATATCAGAAGGACTGGCGTACCGCTGTGTGGACAGTACTGTCTAATTACCGACACTTATATCAGAGGCACTGGCGTAACGCTGTGTGGACAGTACTGTCTACTTACCGACACTTATGTCAGAAGGACTGGCGTAACGCTAGGTGGACAGTACTGTCTACTTACCGACACTTATATCAGTACTGTCTGCTTATATTACCGACACTTATATCAGAGGCACTGTCGTAAAACTGTTTGGACAGTACTGTCTACTTACCGACATTTATGACAGAAGGACTGGCGTAATGCTGGATGGACAGTACTGTCTACTTACCGACACTTATATCAGAGGCACTGGCGTAACGCTGTGTGAACAGTAGTCTGCTTACCGACACTTATGTCAGAAGGACTGGCGTAATGCTGGATGGACAGTACTGTCTACTTACCGACACTTATATCAGAGGCACTGGCGTAACGCTAGGTGGACAGTACTGTCTGCTTACCGACACTTATGTCAGAGGCACTGGCGTAACGCTGTGTGGACAGTACTGTCTGCTTACCGACACTTATCTCAGTACTGTCTGCTTACCAACACTTATATCAGAGGCACTGGCGTAACGCTAGGTGGACAGTACTGTCTGCTTACCGACACTTATATCAGTACTGTCTGCTTACCGACACTTATATCAGAGGCACTGGCGTAACGCATGTGTGGACAGTACTGTCTACTTACCGACACTTATGTGTCAGAGGCACTGGCGTAACGCTGTGTGGACAGTACTGTAGACTGTATACCCCCGTTACGTAAGATTGAGGTTAAGAGAAATCTATAGCACAAGGGAGGTTTTTGGGTTGTCGTTCTCAAGAACCTACCGAGGGTTAGACAGCCAAATCATGACACCAAAAGTTGGGTATTTCTTAAGGAAAGGTACGATTATTTTTCTCCTATACTATCATTTCAGTCGCAACTCCACATTCTTTAAATCAAGATAAGCACGTGATATTCTACTCTCTGAAAGCTCCAGTCGCACAATTCCGGCTAAAAAAGGTGAAACGCTAGGAAGGAACTACCCTTTACTGTCAAGACGACGTACAAAAAATACGCTTTATTCTCGTCACGTTTTATAAACATTAGGTTATATCACGTAACGTCATTTATTATAGAAGTATGGACTTTTGTGCTGGTGAATATGATGTGATATGAACCTGAAAAAGTGATATTGACCGAGGCGAAAGCCCATAACCGTTTTATTATATGCTTCAAAAATAAAATTAGTAGAAAAAAATCATGATTATTATCTTCTTCTTTTTTTGAAGGTTCTCAGTACTCCAAACATATTTTCAAAATCATGCTGTCTGTTGCAATATGTCTTTTTGTTAAAAATAACCAAACAAAAATAAACAGTTCAAACATTTATTATCCAACTGTTCATGATCATCTGACAGCTGAATGAAAGAATGATAGAATATCAAAACATACACTTTTACATCAATAAGAGGGGATATTGATAACAAAGTATATCTTAGATTGTGATAAAGAAATAAATTCATTATATTAAGACTGCTATTATTTCTTATTGGTGGATTTCGTTATCCAAATGTAAGTGCCACTAATACTTTATTTACCAGGGGAATTGTTGTAGTTAATTGTGACCTGTGCATTCTGACCACTGATTATTGGCGCCTGAAATTTTGGAATGGGGAAACCACTGTAATTCAGAACATGGGATACTTTGTTGTTGACATTCTTCTGGCTCGGCACAACACTAACACCTGGTGTCACATGAAGTTGATCACCATCCAAAACCAAATTAGCGGCAATGTCATTAAATTCATCATCGTCAAAGTCATCGAGTAAGGTATTCATTTGTGAATTAGACAGAGGCTGTAAAATACAAACTCGTGAATATAAAAGTCACTCAACTCGTGAATATCAAAATCACCTAACTCGTGAATATCAAAATCACCTAACTCTTGAATATCAAAATCACCTAACTCCTGAATATCAAAATTCAGATTTTGAGGCTCAACAACACTGGACGCATCTCTTTTCATCTTTGTCACAGGTTCATCTTCATTCAAGCCGATTCCCCGACTAATAGTGTGGGACATGTGTCATTTTGTGCTTACATCCGTGAATCCTGTATAGGTTTTTAAGCTCTGCTCGGACTTATGGCCAGTCACAATCATTGAATGGCGGCTTGGCACTTGAGCAGAATCTAGAAGATGGACAGAGGTAGCCCGCAAACTGTGATTTGTATACTTGCGCGACAATTCATATTCTGTGCTCAAAGATGTCATTAGTCTGCCAGGTTTGTTGTGTCCAATGGGAGCATTGTCACGTAATGTCCGCACTTGTTAGGGGTCTTCCTGGGGAAAAGGTAGGAACATCCGGGGGGCAGCATCTTCACATATCTCACAAAAGATTTTACTGGGCACCTGTTGTCATCTTCTACAAAATAAAAATAAAAATAGCATGAGTACAGTTAGAGATTAGGGTTTGGGACTAGACTAAACTTTTACAATAGTTTCAAAACTTTTAAAGTTATCTTGATGTTTTTTTATAAGGTATGGATATACACAAGTATTTAATAGCAGGTACATACCTTTAATTTCATACATTCTGCCCTGTGCAGTGTTGGTGTCTGTCTGGTGATTTTTGGTCAATTCATCTTAGTTGAGATAAATATACCTCCATCCTTCTGCGTCTGTCGTTGTAGCGAGTCGGTTTTCTTCAGATCCCGTATATTTTCTCTGCCACGACGGCCAAAATGTAACATAATGTCGACAAATACTTTGCATTGTAATGACTCCGGATCCCTGACATTAGATGACGAGTCTATAGCTTCTCCAAGTCGTGGTGGGTGATGCTCTATGCCTCCTAGGCCCTGCATTTTCAGTTCCACAGACATGGCTTGGAAAGCTCGTTTAGAATTTTGGAATTCTTCACCATTGATGATATCGAATTCTAGTAAATGTCTGTTTAAACCATGCCTTATTGACGTAAGGGTTGATTTCTTATACAGTTCACCTGGACACGAACGAGCCTCCGTGAAGAACTTGGCTGGTGTCGTATCCAAAAGTTTGGCATCGTAGCTTATAAAGTGTTCATCCAGGTTCTTTTCTTTCAGATAGGCCTGGAAGACACGCACTGCGTGTTCTGTTGCTTTTTTCGTGTTCAAAGTGTCTTTATCGTCCAGCAGTCTCTTGAAACTTTGGGCTGTAACACAGGCGAAGCGTTCGTCAGTACTCCCATCGTCTGACAGAACGCGTTTCGGTATTACTGCACATGCGCTACGACGAGGTTGCGGGGTATTTCCAAAAAGGCTATATTTAGAAATCGATATTCACCGGATAACCAGTCTACATGAGTTTTTGAGGACTGGTCACGTGTATAGGATACGACCAATGTGATTGCGAGAAATTTTCATGCATATAATAACACATAATGTACTGTGCTATCCAGTCAATATACCCATGCCATATTTTTTTGCGTATTAACCCATGTAATATGACCTCTCAGCCCTGTCATTTGTTGTAAGCTTCATTTTTTTCAATTGTGACGTAACGTCTAGGACAAGTACATGACGTCACAGGCTTATGCACTGGAGTCAAAATGGAGGCTTTTTACATTTCAAGATTGCATGAAAATTGTCGTTTTTACATGAATAAATGCCACAAATCCTGGTTATGTAATAAAAAGGATCTTACACTCGTTTTCATTTCATATGAAATTTATGAAACTCGTCACGAATTTTTCATTTCATCTCGCCAGAGGCTCGCTAAATCGAAAAATTATTTCACTCGTTTCATAAATCTCATTTGAAATGGTAACTCCTGTAAGATCCTATATATATACAATAGTTTATACCCACGTAACGTTATATAGACAATAGTTTATACACACGAAACGTTATATAGACAATAGTTTATACCCGCGTATCGTTATATAGACAATAGTTTATACCCGCGTAGCGTTGTATAGACAATAGTTTATCCCCGCGTAGCGTTATATAGACAATGGTTTATACCCGCGTAGCGTTATATAGACAATAGTTTATACCCGCGTAGCGTTGTATAGACAATAGTTTATACCCACGTAACGTTATATAGACAATAGTTTATACCCACGAAACGTTATATAGACAATAGTTTATACCCGCGTAACGTTATATAGACAATAGTTTATACCCGCGTAGCGTTATATAGACAATAGTTTATCCACACGAAACGTTATATAGAAAATAGTTTATACCCACGAAACGTTATATAGACAATAGTTTATACCCGTTTATACCCACGAAACGTTATATAGACAATAGTTTATACCCGTTTATACCCACGAAACGTTATATAGACAATAGTTGATACCCGCGTAACGTTATATAGACAATAGTTTATACCACGTAACGTTATATAGACAATAGTTTATACCACGTAACGTTATATAGACAATAGTTTATACCCGCGTAGCGTTATATAGACAATAGTTTATACCCACTTAACGTTACATAGACAATAGTTTATACCCACGAAACGTTGTATAGACAATAGTTTATACCCGCGTAGCGTTATATAGACAATAGTTTATACACACGAAACGTTATATAGAAAATAGTTTATACCCACGAAACG
Organism: Mizuhopecten yessoensis; assembly: GCF_002113885.1. NCBI lineage: Eukaryota > Metazoa > Mollusca > Bivalvia > Pectinida > Pectinidae > Mizuhopecten > Mizuhopecten yessoensis. Next base: position 846,342 of record NW_018403434.1, on the reverse strand, counting down.
TTATATAGACAATAGTTTATACCCGCGTAGCGTTATATAGACAATAGTTTATACACACGAAACGTTATATAGACAATAGTTTATACCCGCGTAACGTTGTATAGACAATAGTTTATACCCACGAAACGTTACATAGACAATAGTTAATACCCGCGTAACGTTATATAGACAATAGTTTATACCCACTTAACGTTATATAGAAAATAGTTTATACTTACGTAACGTTATCTAAACAATAGTTTATACCACGTAAAGTTATATAGACAATAGTTTATCCCCACTTAACGTTATATAGACAAAGTTTATACTTACGTAACGTTATCTCGAAAATAGTTTATACCCACGCAACGTCACATAGACAATAGTTTATATCCACTTAACGTTATATAGACAATAGTTTATACCCACGTAACGTCACATAGGCAATAGTTTATACCCACTTAACGTTATATAGACAATATTTTATACCCACGTACCGTTATAAAGACAATAGTTTATACCCACGTAACGTTATATAGACAATAGTTTATACCCACGTAACGTCACATAGACAATAGTTTATACCGACTTAACGTTATATAGACAATAGTTTATACCCACGTAACGTTATATAGACAATAGTTTATACCCACGTAACGTCACATAGACAATAGTTTATACCCACGTAACGTCACATAGACAATAGTTTATACCCACGTAACGTTATATAGACAATAGTTTATACCCACGTAACGTTATATAGACAATAGTTTATACCCACGTAACGTCACATAGACAATAGTTTATACCCACTTAACGTTATATAGACAATAGTTTATACCCACGTAACGTTATATAGACAATAGTTTATACCCACGTAACGTCACATAGACAATAGTTTATACTTATGTAACGTAATATAGACAATAGTTTATACCAACGTAACGTTATATAGACAACAGTTTATACTTACGTAACGTTATATAGACAATAGTTTATACCCACGTAACGTCAAATAGACAATAGTTTATACCCACTTAACGTTATATAGACAAAAATTTATACCACGTAGCGTCATACAGACAATCGTTTATACCCACTTAACGTTATATAGACAATAGTTTATACTCACTTAACGTTATATAGACAATAGTTTATACCCACTTAACGTTATATAGACAACAGTTTATACCCACTTAACGTTATATAGACAATAGTTTATACCACGTAACGTCACATAGACAATAGTTTATACCCACGTAACGTTATATAGACAATAGTTTATACCCACGTAACGTTATATAGACAATAGTCTATACCCACGAAACGTTATATAGACAATAGTTTATACCAACGTAACGTTATATAGACAACAGTTTATGCTTACGTAACGTTATATAGACAACCGTTTATACCCACGTAACGTCACATAGACAATAGTTTATACCCACTTAACGTTATATAGACAATAGTTTATACCACGTAGCGTCATATAGACAATAGTTTATACCCACTTAACGTTATATAGACAATAGTTTTTCCCACGTAACGTTATATAGACAATAGTTTATACCACGTAACGTTATATAGACAATAGTTTATACCCATGTAACGTAATATAGACAATTTTTTTAGTTTATACCCACGTAACGTTATATAGACAATAGTTTATACCCGCGTAACGTTATAAAGACAAAAGTTTATACCCACGAAACGTTATATAGACAAAGGTTTATACCCGGGTAACGTTATATAGACAATAGTTTATACCACGTAACGTTATATAGACAATAGTTTATACCCATGTAACGTTATAAAGACAATAGTTTATATTTACGTAACGTCACATAAACAATAGTTTATACCAACGTAACGTTATATAGACAATAGTTTATACCCACGTAACGTCACATAGACAATAGTTTATACCCGCGTAACGTCACATAGACAATAGTTTATACTTACGTAACGTTATATAGACAACAGTTTATACTTACGTAACGTTATATAGACAATAGTTTATAGTTACGTTACGTTTTATAGACAATAGTTTATACCCACGTAACGTCACATAGACAACCGTTTATACCCACTTAACGTCACATAGACAATAGTTTATACTTACGTAACGTTATATAGACAACAGTTTATACTTACGTACCGTTATATAGACAATAGTTTATAGTTACGTTACGTTTTATAGACAATTTATACCCACGTAACGTTATATAGACAATAGTTTATACTTACGTAACGTTATATAATATAGACAATAGTTTATACCACGTAACGTTATATAGACAATAGTTTATACCCACTTAACGTTATATAGACAATAGTTTATACTTACGTAACGTTATATAGACAATAGTTTATACCCACGTAACGTTATATAGACAATAGTTTATATTTACGTAACGTCACATAAACAATAGTTTATACTTACGTAACGTTACATAGACAACAGTTTATACTTACGTAACGTTATCTAGACAATAGTTTATACCCACGTTACGTAAAATAGACAACAGTTTATACCCACTTAACGTCACATAGACAATAGTTTATACTTACGTGACGTTATATAGACAATAGTTTATACCCACTTAACGTTATATAGACAGTAACGTTATATAGACAATAGTTTATTCCCGCGTAACGTCACATAGACAAGAGTTTATACTTGCGTAACGTTATATAGACAATAGGTTATACCCGCGTAACGTTATATAGACAATAGGTTATACCCGCGTAACGTTATATAGACAATAGGTTATACCCGCGTAACGTTATATAGACAATAGTTTAAACCCACGTAACGTCACATAGACAATAGTTTATATCCGTGTAACGTTATATAGACAACAGTTTATACTTACGTAACGTTATTTATGCTTACGTAACGTTATATAGACAACCGTTTATACCCACGTAACGTCACATAGGCAATAGTTTATACCCACTTAACGTCACATAGACAATAGTTTATACCTTAACGTTATATAGACAACAGTTATATAGACAATAGTTTATACCGACTTAACGTTATATAGACAATAGTTTATTCCCGCGTAACGTCACATAGACAAGAGTTTATACTTGCGTAACGTTATATAGACAATAGTTTAAACCCACGTAACGTCACATAGACAATAGTTTATACCCACGTAACGTTATATAGACAATAGTTTATACCCACGTTACGTCACATAGACAATAGTTTATACCCCACTTAACGTTATATAGACAACAGTTTATACCCACGAAACGTTATATAGACAATAGTTTATACCCACTTAACGTTATATACACAGTTGATGTTCATAGCGTTACGTAATATGATTTGTTATAATACCAAAATTACAGACAGTCCTATAGTAAACGAAACGATCAGGACAAATGCGTAGATTCAGATAAGTTTGGTGATTCATGTGTTAAAATGAAGTATCTACAAAACCTAGGGATCTGATGATTGATGGGTCAATCAATTTTATCTTTTGATATAAAAATTTACCAAAGTGGTTTGTAGGATGAGCACTGATATCTGACAGTTGGAGGAGGAATTTACGCGTAGCACGAAAACCAACGTACATTCCTTGTAGAGAAAGAAGTCTTGCTTTTCTAACTACGCCATTTCCAGCTTTCTCCAATAACTTACAACTGTTAAAATCAACAATTGGTTAATGTCCTACAGTTATGTTACTGGTTAGCGCACGTGATCTACACCAGAACTCGGTTAATCACATGTAGAGACATACATAAAACAGACAGCAGCTTGTTCGGGGGACTGGTCTGGTACCATTGACAGTTTACCACAGAATCATTCACAAATAGTTACCATACAGCCCACAAACCCAAACTTACCATACAACCACAAACCCAAACTTACCATAGGACCACTAACCCCAGACAGTCGATGAACTACTCATCATGGTGCTAGACTAACCAAAGAACCAGTAATCCGGACATACCACCTAACCATTGAACATATGTAATAGATTATACGATGTCAAATTTAGACTGGCTACCAGCCCGTGAGATTTTTTGAAGAATTTCATTTCCCAGCTTCATATCTCAACCTAGTTAAGTCAAATTAAAACCTTATACTTTGAAATAAAGTCCAAAACATTAATGTATATGTTCGTTTTGAATCCTTTTTCGCGTGTCATTTTGAACATGTGACAATCGCTATGACATCAAAGACTTCCTCCGTGACTAATACGTCACTCTGGAATTCAGTCATGGGAATCGAACCGGGGACACAATGCGCTATTGAGGCAAGCACGTGAGAGAATGAAGCTACATTGGTGTGTTGAACCTCCTCTAATAATAGTAAGTATATTATTATATCATAATCAAATTATTGATTACCAATCAGACGGACATAACAGACAGACATGCAATTGCGACAGTGTAACAGACGGACATAATAGAGCGAAAGTGTAACAGACGGACATGAAAGAACGACAGTGTAACAGACGGACATGATATAACGACAGTGTAAGAGACGTACATGATATAACGACGGTGTAACAGACGGACATGATATAACAACAGTATAACAGACGGACATGATATAACGATAGTGTAACAGACGGACATGATATAACGACAGTGTAACAGACATACATGATATAACGACAGTGTAACAGACGGACATGATATAACGATAGTGTAACGGGGTAACAGACGGACATGATATAACGACAGTGTAACAGACGGACATGATATAACGACGGTGTAACAGACGTACATGATATAACGACAGTGTAACAGACGGACATGCTATAACTACAGTATAACAGACGGTCATGATATAACGACAGTGTAACAGACAGACATGATATAACAACAGTATAACAGACGGACATGATATAACGACAGTGTAACAGACGGACATGATATAACGACAGTGTAACAGACGGACATGATATAACGACAGTGTAACAGACGGACATGATATAACGACAGTGTAACAGACGGACATGATATAACGACAGTGTAACAGACGGACATGATATAACGACAGTGTAACAGACGGACATGATATAACGACAGTGTAACAGACGGACATGATATAACGACAGTGTAACAGACGGACATGATATAACGACAGTGTAACAGACGGACATGATATAACGACAGTGTAACAGACGGACATGATATAACGACAGTGTAACAGACGGACATGATATAACGACAGTGTAACAGACGGACATGATATAACGACAGTGTAACAGACGGACATGATATAACGACAGTGTAACAGACGGACATGATATAACGACAGTGTAACAGACGGACATGATATAACGACAGTGTAACAGACGGACATGATATAACGACAGTGTAACAGACGGACATGACATAACGACAGTGTAACAGACGGACATGATATAGCGACAGTTTAACAGACGGACATGACATAACGACAGTGTAACAGACGGACATGATATAGCGAAAGTGTAACAGACAGACATGATATAACAACAGTGTAACAGACTGACATGCTATAACGACAGTGTTACAGACGGTCATGATATAACGACGGTGTAACAGACGGACATGATATAACGACAGTGTAACAGACGGACATGACATAACGACAGTGTAACAGACGGACATGATATAGCGACAGTTTAACAGACGGACATGACATAACGACAGTGTAACAGACGGACATGATATAGCGAAAGTGTAACAGACAGACATGATATAACAACAGTGTAACAGACTGACATGCTATAACGACAGTGTTACAGACGGTCATGATATAACGACGGTGTAACAGACGGACATGATATAACGACAGTGTAACAGACGGACATGACATAACGACAGTGTAACAGACGGACATGATATAGCGACAGTTTAACAGACGGACATGACATAACGACAGTGTAACAGACGGACATGATATAGCGAAAGTGTAACAGACAGACATGATATAACAACAGTGTAACAGACTGACATGCTATAACGACAGTGTTACAGACGGTCATGATATAACGACGGTGTAACAGACGGACATGATATAACGACAGTGTAACAGACGGACATGACATAACGACAGTGTAACAGACGGACATGATATAGCGACAGTTTAACAGACGGACATGACATAACGACAGTGTAACAGACGGACATGACATAACGACAGTGTAACAGACGGACATGATATAACAACAGTATAACAGACGGACATGACATAACGACAGTGTAACAGACGGACATGATATAACGACAGTGTAACAGACGGACATGATATAACGACAGTATAACAGACGGACATGATATAACGACAGTGTAACAAACGGACATGACATAACGACAGTATAACAGACGGACATGACATAACGACAGTATAACAGACGGACGGATGGAGTTGGAATTAACACATCGTTGTCAACTGCTTCAACTGGGCCTCCTAACTCATAACTCACGGTAACACTAGCAGGGTATGATAGACTTGTTTTGTGACGTCACTCAGTCCTCGTCTGATACAATTTGGCACGTGCACGCTTTAGGCGTGACTGATCTAACCCTGCACGTGGAAACGATCAAGATAGAAACTATTCATGACCGTCAAAATAAGGGAAAAAACTGTCTGGTTTGTAAGAAAATGCATTGAGTGACATAAAATATCTCGAGAAACGACAACAATGGCGGTGCCGGGCCCCACAGCTCCAACTAGACGCACAGGTTGGCTGACTTACAACTTCTCCCGTAAAAATGGCATTTTATCTAATTGCATGATTTGTGGCTAAGCTTGAACCACAGCCAGTATCGCTAATTGGTCTAAATTGTCGATAGCTTTAATTGAATTTCCAACTCCACTCAGAGTAAGAGATCCCCCAGTACAATGTACTGAAGAATTTATTTATTTTGGTCCTCAACCTTCATGATGTGTACGCATTTCCCTGTTGCATTATTGCTTCAATATGCTCCTGGTATGTTAAATCTGACATGCATGTTTTTCACTGCGATAGCAAATGTACTAAACAGGGATATAGAAGTGAGAACGACTCGCCTCGCAATGCTAATTACCAAATGAAAAGGTAGGATTCTGGAAATGTTCGGAGTCGAACATCGCTTATGATGTTACTGACGAAACTTCCGTCTCGTCTTTGACACAGAAACATGTTGTAGTGTTTATGCAATAAAAATGTGATTTCAAGGAGTGTCAATAATAGTTAAAACCCCTCCATTAGAAACTGTTTAAATAAATATATCCTTTCCAACAAGCAAACATTACCACACAATTCGTCCTTTTGATAAGCAACACTATCAGTAAATATTCCCCTCAAATTAGCAACAACTCAAATCAATCAATCCCACCTGTTAAAATCTATATAAATATTCAATTTAAGAGAAAATTCAAATAAGCGATCCTCACGAAAAATATATTTTTGAATGTATACAATATTTACATTAGTAGCGATTTCAGTTTTTATACTGGAATTACTCTGTCTATCTTCCTGGATATCTGTCGTCCACAAAATCATGTCCGGGCAACTTCTCCTAAACCTTTGCACTTGTTTCAACGAAGCTTTATAGATATCATAAAGCCCCATGATGTTTAGCCTTTGGGTTTGTTTTTCATTTTGACTTTTGTTTGCCCCGTAAACCCCGTAAACTCCTGGGCCGATTTCCACGAAAGTTTTCAGATATGGTAAATACCTCCTGACATTGTGTATCTATGTAGTATTTTTTCATTCCGACCCTTTTATTACGGAGTTATTGCCCTTTGTTGAAAAATCCTTGTCTGGAAAACTCTCTCGAATTTTCTAGGCCGATTTCAGCGAACGTTTACAGACATCATGTAGTTGTGTACTTGCTATTTCATTTCCACGTAGGAACAATTTTTAGGTGGAATGATACCTCGTTTCATATTTCCAATTTTAGGATATAGCGACTTGTCGGGAATATCTCAGTTTGTCCTCATTGGTGAATCATCTTCTATTTGATATTATTTGTTCCAGTTCTGTCTTAATAAAACCCTTGTCTAAAATCCCTAGTCTAGATAAAAAAAATGTGACTGAGTGTTTAAAACTGCTCAGTAAATTAAGAAATCATTAATTGTGGGGACTATGGATTGCTTTCAATACTTTGCCTTTTGTAGCATTTAGCTTACAGCGATAGTTTATAGGAGAGCGGGGCTGTCAGTTGGCCATTGGCTTACACTTCTAGTTAGATACATTGTATGTAGTGTTACTTTACTAGAGAGTGTAGGGTATGTAGTGTTACTTTACTAGAGACAGTTGGGTATGTAGTGTTACTTTACTAGAGATTGTTGGGTATGTAGTGTTACTTTACTAGGTATTGTTGGGTATGTGGTGTTACTTTACTAGAGATTGTTGGGTATGTAGTGTTACTTTACTAGGTATTGTTGGGTATGTAGTGTTACTTTACTAGAGATTGTTGGGTATGTAGTGTTACTTTACTAGAGAGTGTAGGGTATGTAGTGTTTCTTTACTAGAGATTGTAGGGTATGTAGTGTTACTTTACTAGAGAGTATAGGGTAGGTAGTGTTACTTTACTAGAGATTGTTGGGTATGTAGAGGTACTTTACTAGAGAGGGAAGGGTAGGTAATGTTACTTTACTAGGTATTGTTGAGTATGTAGTGTTACTTTACTAGAGATTGTTGAGTACGTAGTGTTACATTACTAGGGGTTGTTAGGTAGTTTATGTTACTTTACTAGGTATTGTTGGGGATGTAGTGTTACTTTACTAGAGATTGTTGGGGATGTAGTGTTACTTTACTAGAGAGTGTAGGGTAGGAAATGTTACTTTACTAGGTATTGTTGGGTATGTAGTGTTACTTTACTAGGTATTGTTGGGTGTGTAGTGTTACTTTACTAGAGAGTGTAGGGTAGGTAGTGTTACTTTACTAGAGATTGTTGGGTATGTAATGTTACTTTACTAGAGATTGTTGGGTATGTAGTGTTACTTTACTAGAGATTGTTGGGTGTGTAGTGTTACTTTACTAGAGAGTGTAGGGTAGGTAATGTTACTTTACTAGGTAATGTGTAACTTACTCGTACATACACGGTTTGATTGTTGAGTACGTAGTGTTACATTACTAGAGGTTGTTAGGTAGGTTATGTTACTTTACTAGGTATTGTTGGGTATGTAGTGTTACTTTACTAGGTATTGTTGGGTATTTAGTGTTACTTTACTAGGTATTGTTGGGTATGTAGTGTTACTTTACTAGGTATTGTTGGGTGTGTAGTGTTACTTTACTAGAGATTGTTGGGAATGTAGTGTTACTTTACTAGAGAGTGTAGGGTATGTAGTGTTACTTTACTAGAGAGTGTAGGGTATGTAATGTTACTTTACTAGAGATTGTTGGGTCTGTAATGTTACTTTACTAGAGAGTGTAGGGTATGTAGTATTACTTTACTAGAGATTGTTGGGTATGTAATGTTACTTTACTAGAGATTGTTGGGTATGTAGTGTTACTTTACTAGAGAGTGTAGGGTATGTAATGTTACTTTACTAGAGATTGTTGGGT
>NW_018403434.1:816074-828299 GCF_002113885.1 Mizuhopecten yessoensis | reverse complement strand
ATTGTTGGGTATGTAGTGTTACTTTACTAGAGATTGTAGGGTATGTAGTGTTGCTTTACTAGAGATTGTTGGGTATGTAGTGTTACTTTACTAGAGATTGTAGGGTATGTAGTGTTGCTTTACTATAGATTGTTGGGTATGTAGTGTTACTTTACTAGAGATTGTTTGGGATGTTATGTTTCTTTGGGTTGCGCTCGGTTGTGTCTGGTAGGTTTTGCTTTTGTCCAAGAAATGTCTATTGTTTCGAAATTGATTGTTCAATGTATCGTGAAAACCCAAAACAACAACTCTTCGAAAATTGTTAACTGAAGCAGTAGTTGACAAAAGGCAATACAATATCCAGGTTGTTGAGTGATGCTCGTTAACGGCACCAGTTAATATTTAATAAGGACATTGTTATCAAATATATGCTGGAGTTGTGACGAGTGATAGGACGACTCTAGTTATTCTAAACTTGGCACATACACTGCTCCGTTCTTAGTTCATTCAATAAAGGGATGGGGTTTCCTCCTGTTTTGGGAACATGATTGCCGTTAAATGCTACACGTTATCCAAAATTCGAGTCTTCAAATTTTCCTAAAATCATTTATAAGAATTCAAAGCATCCGGACTATAGTACTGTATATTTACGGGTGTTAGTTTCAGATGTTGTATGTAGGGGTCTGGTCCTTCCTGACTAGAGGATGAAGCGGTTGATTTCGGATGTTGTGTGTAGAGGTCTGGTACTCCCTGACTAGAGGATAAGGTTGTTGGTTTCCGACGTTGTGTGTAGGGGTCTGGTACTCCCTGACTAGAGGATAAGGTTGTTGGTTTCCGACGTTGTGTGTAGGGGTCTGGTACTCCCTGACTAGAGGACAAGGTTGTTGGTTTCCGACGTTGTGTGTAGGGGTCTGGTACTCCCTGACTAGAGGACAAGGTTGTTGGTTTCCGATGTTGTGTGTAGGGGTCTGGTCCTCCTTGAATAAAGGATGTGGTGTTTGTTTTCGGATGTTGTGTGTAGGGGTCAGGTCCTCCCTGGTTCGAGGATGAGGTGGTTGGTTTCGGATGTTGTGTGTAGGGCTACGATCTCCCTGACGAGAGGATTCGGTAAAGTTTATGTCTTGGGTAGATACCCGAGTGTTTAACCCGGTTTGGCCCACGAGGTCAAACATATCTGCCAAGCTGGCCTGATCAATGAGTCTTGAATAACATTGTTTCTGATACAACTTCCCTAAAATACACTTACCGACAGAATAGCACTCTAGATGCTGATAGGACGAGTCGGCGTCGTGCTAAAAAGCTTTGTAAGTGTGTAATATTCCGTGTGTAGTTTATAAGGCTGGGTGCTGGTAATTTGGCAGATCCTTGTCATGTTGGAAACGTAATTTTTTAAGTTAAAAAAACAACATCCGAATATCTTTAAAGCAGTTCCTATAAAATTTTACCTTATGGATGCTTTCTTTCTTGATTGAATCAAAATTATTTACATTCTATGTTTAACTGGAAATATATGTTTATCTCTATTATACATTTATCTAGAAATTGTAAATAATTGCACCTTAACAATACACTGACTGTAAAATAACACATACACGATATATTGTTGAAAGCACATACATTACATTCCATAATAACATACATACGGTATATTGTATATAACACACATACAATACATTGAATAATAACATACATACGGTATATTGTATATAACATACATACAATACATTGAATAGCAATACATATATGACACATCGTATACGACATACATTACATTGTATAATAACATATACATTACATTGTATAATAACATACATACGGTATAGTGTATATAACACACATACAATACATTGAATAGCAATACATACAATACGGTATATTGTATAAAAACACATATACAATACATATATGACACATCGTATACCACATATACATTACATTGTATAATAACATACATACGGTATATTGTATATAACACACATACAATACATTGAATAACAATACATATATACCACATCGTATACCACATATACATTGCATTGTATAATAATATACATACGGTGTATTGTATATAACACACATACAATACATTGAATTAACAATACATATAAGATACATTGTATACAACATACGTTACATTGTATAATAACATATACATTACATTGTATAATAATATACATACGGTGTATTGTATATAACACAAATACAGTACATTGAATAACAATACAAATAAGATACATTGTATAAAAACACATATACAATACATTGTACAAAAACATATACAATTGTACATTAAATTGTATGATAATTTACAAACGGTGCATTGTATAACAACACACATACAATATATTTTATAACAATACACTTTCAATACATTGAATAACAACACACATACGATAAATTTTATAATTAATACATGTCATTATAAGATATATACTAAACAGCGAAAATTAGATATCTACTTTACATTGTATAATAACACATCACATATACAATACACTGTATAAAAACTAACAAATAATACACTTTGTGTTACAACAGAAGGAAACGTTCGTTCCAAGTTGAGCCCCTTCACAGAGTCTAGCGTCTAGTTTACCGAGTTGACCCAAAACACTGAGGGAAACACTTTACCGGGTTGACCCCGAACACTGAGAGAAACACTTTACCGGGTTGACCCCAAACACTGAGGGAAACACCTTACCGAATTGACCCAAACACAAAGGGAAACACTTTACCGGATTGACCCCAAACACTGAGGAAAACACGTTACTGGGTTGACCCGAAACACCGAGGGGAATACTTTACCGTGTTGACCCCAAACACTGAAGGGAATACTTTACCGAGTTGACCCCAAACACTGGGGGGAATGCTTTACCGGATTGAACCCAAACCACCAAGTATATAATAAATGTTCTGTGGTCATAACTACCTGGGTGTGAACTATAAACTCTACGGTATTAAGTTAACAAGGAGTGTTGGTTCGTAAATCTGACAAACTTAAGGCTTTTTCGGGTGTAACATATCCAAACAGGGGTACGTTGTTCTCGCTCTCTCGTCGGTACAGACGATGTAATGGCCATTAGCCTACATACCTCGGTACACGGGTCATCCTCATACCACTGGAAATAACTTCGTTTTCGTGAACAATCACGTTCCTTTTCGTTTGTGATTCAGAAGACTTATTGGCGAAGCTCTTAAAACTAACTCTTCTCCTCAACCTCTTATTGGAATTTGAAACTAAAATCAAAGCATACTTTCAGTACTGTGGATAGTATCGTGTTCTTCATAGAGGGTGGAGACTATGAGGTTTAAAAAAGGTTGTGATCAAAGACAAAATCAGTCCCAACAGTAAAAAGCCCGTCAAGTTGTTATCAACAATTTCAAGTTCTGGAATTTGACCAAATTTGACTGGAAGCATAACTAGGTGGTAGGGATTCAAACCTGTACAAAGGGAGGGACTGAATCCCCGGGGGCTGAGGGGCAAAAAAAAGGTTAATTTGTCATAGTGCTTCAAGTGACGTCTTCTCTGCAACTAAGTGATGGATAATAACCATATTTTATTGGAAGCATTCCCATGTGATCGGGACTCAAAGTTGTACAAATGATAGGGGCTGACCCTCCGTGGGACTGTGTAAAAGAGGCCAAAAAGGGGTAATTTCGCCATATTGCTTCAAATGACAATATTTGATCAGAGAAATTCGCATGTGGTTGAGATTCAGAATTGTACAATTGGAGGTTGACCCCACCCACCCTACCTCACCCCCTGGGCTGAGGGGCGGGACTAAAAAGGGGGAAATTGGCAATATTGCTTTATGTGACTTCTTCTATGGAACTAAGACATGAATATCATCCATATTCGATTGGAAACATTGTCAAGTGGTGAGGATTCAAATTTTTACAAATGGAGGGACTGACTCCCCGGGGCAGGGCAGGATGGGGAAGCTTAATGGGAGAATTTGGCCTTATTGCTGACCCCCCCCCCNAAAAAATAATTCTTAACTTGAACATTGTCGATATTCCCAACACATAACCATGTATATATTTTTTTAGTTTCGAGAGACAAATTCACATATGTTTTCAAGATGGCTCCCTGATCTTGCCCAACCCTTGGACACTTAGTCTCGGAGTCAGAACTTTGAAACAGTGGAGATCCTAAACACATAGCTATATATACCATTGCTGAACACAAAGATCCAGGTGAGCGATACAGACCCTCTGGGCCTATTGTTAAGGACTTTGGTTTGCCCCGACAGGGACCAGAACCCATTACCTTCCTTATCCGTGCGAACGTTTAGCATTAAAGCGAAATGGGAATTGATGCGAGGGAGGCATTAGAAAGTATGAAAATCAAGAATAGAAATGTCAAGAAAGAGAGGATAGAAAAATAAAAGATCCCAACTGTCATATTCGAGTGCGCCATTCGTTACGAAATCGTTTAAAAGGCACAAAAATATTTCAAGCAAGCAGACCTTGTTTTAGCGTGAATGAGAAGGTACCCTTGCGAGTGTTTAGTTCGATGTCACAGTTCAAATTCTTACAAGTTCTTATTGTCGACAGTTTTGAAAAAATAGCGATGCAATCATTTTCTAAGATAACACCTACAAGAGATATATCAATAATTTACATCACAGAACATTAGAGTTTTTTTAACATGTAGCGGTCCACAGCAGCACAAACCGTAGTCTGTCGTGTGACGTTGGGGTACGATAAATGAACGTTAGATTGACCTCTGACCCGCACCAGATCTACGGCTTTAGCGAAAACATGTACGCGGGATTACATTTGACAGGTAAACACGTGGAGCCGAGTCGATTTAACACGTAAGCGACATTAGTCGTTAAATCCGATATGTCAGCTCCATATCGTCACTGGAGGGGTCCCATCATATGTGTCTCAGCAAGGAAAATTAATTACAGATTATGGTTAAGTTCGGTTAAATGCTTGACGTAAGCTCAATAGTGGGAGGTTAGAGGCCATCGTTTGTCACTCTGTCCTGACGCGAACCAAATACCTACCCTGATGGGGTTTATAGAGAAAACAAAGACAACCAGTCCTGGGTAGCATGTCCACACTTACTAGCCATTGTTCCAAGATATAACGCACTTCCGCAACATTTAAAACTGATTAGAGACAGGTTAAAATGTTATATTCTAAACAGGAAACACACAAAACACGATAATATTCACTAGTGTGAAATGATGCAGCTTAGACCTACATACACATGTGTAAATCGTACATACCCGAGTTTGTGATGTACAGCTTACGCTTACACACACAAGGGGTGTTATCCGTACATACATTTTGTACGTGAGTGTGAAATGTGTTGCTTACTCTTACATACACGGGTGTGCGATGTGTAGCTTACTCTTACATACACGGGTGTGTAATGTGTAACTTACTCGTATATACACGGGTGTGTAATGTGTAGCTTACTCTTACATACACGGGTGTGTAATGTGTAGCTTACCCTTACATACACGGGTGTGTAATGTGTAGCTTACTCTTACATACACGGTGTGTAATGTGTAGCTTACTCTTACATACACGGGTGTGTTATGTGTAACTTACTCGTATATACACGGTGTGTAATGTGTAACTTACTCGTATATACACGGTGTGTAATGTGTAACTTACTCGTATATACACGGTGTGTAATGTGTAACTTACTCGTATATACACGATTGTGGAATGTGTAACTTACTCGTACATACACGGTGTGTAATGTGTAACTTACTCGTACAAACACGGGTGTATAATGTGTAACTTACTCGTACATACACGGGTGTATAATGTGTAACTTACTAGTACATACACGGTGTGTAATGTGTAGCTTACTCGTACAAACACGGGTGTGTAATGTGTAGCTTTCTCGTACATACACGGTGTGTAATGTGTAACTTACTCGTACATACACGGTTTGTAATGTGTAACTTACTCGTACATTCACGGTGTGTAATGTGTAGCTTACTCGTATATACACGGTGTGTAATGTGTAACCTACTCGTACAAACACGGGTGTGGAATGTGTAACTTACTCGTACATACACGGGTGTGTAATGTGTAACTTACTCGTATATACACGGGTGTGTAATGTGTAACTTACTCGTACATTCACGGTGTGTAATGTGTAACTTACTCGTATATACACGGGTGTGTAATGTGTAACTTACTCGTACATACACGGTGTGTAATGTGTAACTTACTCGTACATACACGGTGTGTAATGTGTAACTTACTCGTACATACACGGTGTGTAATGTGTAACTTACTCGTACAAACACGGGTGTATAATGTGTAACTTACTCGTACATACACGGGTGTATAATGTGTAACTTACTAGTACATACACGGTGTGTAATGTGTAGCTTACTCGTACAAACACGGGTGTGTAATGTGTAGCTTTCTCGTACATACACGGTGTGTAATGTGTAACTTACTCGTACATACACGGTTTGTAATGTGTAACTTACTCGTACATTCACGGTGTGTAATGTGTAGCTTACTCGTATATACACGGTGTGTAATGTGTAACCTACTCGTACAAACACGGGTGTGGAATGTGTAACTTACTCGTACATACACGGGTGTGTAATGTGTAACTTACTCGTATATACACGGGTGTGTAATGTGTAACTTACTCGTACATTCACGGTGTGTAATGTGTAACTTACTCGTATATACACGGTTGTGTAATGTGTAACTTACTCGTACATACACGGTGTGTAATGTGTAACTTACTCGTACATACACGGTGTGTAATGTGTAACTTACTCGTACATACACGGTGTGTAATGTGTAACTTACTCGTACAAACACGGGTGTATAATGTGTAACTTACTCGTACATACACGGGTGTATAATGTATAACTTACTAGTACATACACGGTGTGTAATGTGTAACTTACCCATATATAAACGGGTGTGTAATGTGTAGCTTTCTCGTACATACGCGGTGTGTAATGTGTAACTTACTCATATATAAATGGGTGTGTAATGTGTAGCTTTCTCGTACATACACGGTGTGTAATGTGTAACTTACTCGTACATACACGGTTTGTAATATGTAGCTTACTCGTACATACACGGTGTGTAATGTGTAACTTACTCGTACATACACGGTGTGTAATGTGTAACTTACTCGTACATACACGGTGTGTAATGTGTAACTTACTCGTACATACACGGTGTGTAATGTGTAACTTACTCGTACATACACGGTGTGTAATGTGTAACTTACTCGTACATACACGGTGTGTAATGTGTAACTTACTCGTACAAACACGGGTGTATAATGTGTAACTTACTCGTACATACACGGGTGTATAATGTATAACTTACTAGTACATACACGGTGTGTAATGTGTAACTTACCCATATATAAACGGGTGTGTAATGTGTAGCTTTCTCGTACATACGCGGTGTGTAATGTGTAACTTACTCGTACATACACGGGTGCATAATGTGTAACTTACTAGTACATACACGGTGTGTAATGTGTAACTTACTCATATATAAATGGGTGTGTAATGTGTAGCTTTCTC
Source organism: Mizuhopecten yessoensis (assembly GCF_002113885.1). NCBI lineage: Eukaryota > Metazoa > Mollusca > Bivalvia > Pectinida > Pectinidae > Mizuhopecten > Mizuhopecten yessoensis. The sequence continues at coordinate 820,782 of NW_018403434.1, read as the reverse complement.
GTACATACACGGTGTGTAATGTGTAACTTACTCGTACATACACGGTTTGTAATATGTAGCTTACTCGTACATACACGGTGTGGAATGTGTAACTTACTCGTACATACACGGTGTGTAATGTGTAACTTACTCGCATATACACGGGTATGTAATGTGTAACTTACTCGTACATTCACGGTGTGTAATGTGTAACTTACTCGTATATACACGGGTGTGTAATGTGTAACTTACTTGTACATACACGGTGTGTAATATGTAGGTAGCTTACTCGTACATACACGGTGTGTCATGTGTAGGTAGTTTACTCATACATACACGGGTGTGTAATGTGTAACTTACTCGTATATACACGGGCGTGTAATGTGTAACTTATTCGTATATACACGGTGTGTAATGTGTAACCTACTCGTACATACACGGGTGTGTAATGTGTAACTTACTCGTATATACACGGTGTGTAATGTGTAACTTATTCGTATATACACGGTGTGTAATGTGTAACTTACTCGTATATACACGGGTGTGTAATGTGTAACTTACTCGTATATACACGGTGTGTAATGTGTAACTTACTCGTACATACACGGTGTGTAATGTGTAACTTACTCGTATATACACGGGTGTGTAATGTGTAACTTACTCGTATATACACGGTGTGTAATGTGTAACTTACTCGTACATACACGGGTGTATAATGTGTAACTTACTCGTACATACACGGTATTTAATGCGTAACTTACTCATATAAACACGGGTGTGTGATGTGTAGCTTACTCGTACATACACGGTGTGTACTTTGTAGCTTACTCACACAAATGTTTAGAGGTTATACAACTGTTCTGTGATGGGAACAGTTAGGGAGATTGGAGGACGAAGGGATCTTCCGAATCAAGGGAAACACTGTCAGCGAGCGCAGCCATATTTCCAACAATCAGACTGCAAACTTTACTTTCGGGGGATATATGTTGAAGTACTTAATTTCTATCAGAAAGGAAGTTCATGTTTTGATACTTCTTTTCTGTCTTTGATTTCACGCCGTAAAACAATATGATGATGTTATAATCGCTGCCATTTGCAGTCACTGCGACCTTGATAACGCCATCTCGGCTAATCGGTAGAGAGATGATTGCTGAATATCTCAAAGGGGAGGTGAACATGGGGAGGGTGCGGGGAGGGAGTTGTGAGGGGTATACCACTGATATCTACTGTAGGTTTTAGTTATCTCCTGTCGTTATGATCTAATACCAACACTATTATAGAAGCATCATATCTTACGTACATTTTATATCGAAAAAAGGTAAAAAAAAAACACCTACGGCGCTGAAAGATCAGAAAACAGCAAGATACCTGAATATAGAATAACCTAAATAAAAATAATAAACACAGGGTTTGAAGAAAATATAAAGCGTCTTTTTATCAATCAATTAGGAAAGACCAACAAACTAATTTCATTGATTGTCCTTTACTTATTAAATACTGTCTCTCAGAGGGGTTTCCCCTGCCGGTCCGTTTGTCATTATTATTCAGCCAGATACATCGTAAACTTATTTTGCGCTATTTGTTCTCTCTTTAAAGGAGGATTCATTCCACCATAAAAAGGAAATTGTTGTTATATTTTTGTTGTGGAAGTCGACTTTGATCCCATGTGGGTTTCATGAGGATAAAATTAATTATTTGATTATTACGAGAAAACGGTGAAGTTTCCATTAGAAGCTCGTAAATAACGGTCTAACTGTGGCGTTTACACACGTGTTAAGTAGTGGTGCACGACCTGAAGGCCTGCTATATGATCGTTATAGCCCCGTTAATTACTTCAGCACGGAGAATTTTATTTGACATACTTCGAGATCCCACTTAGTAGTAATTATTGAAAGGATACTATTGTGAAAATGTGTACCGGGTATTACAATAAGCAGACTCGGTGTGTATTTGGCTTAATAAAACATGAATGTTTGTTTGTCCAACACTGAAAAAATCTTTTTGGTTGTATAATGACCAGTGTCATATAAAATATCACTACAATCGTATCCATGCAGCGTAGCTTATCTAAGCTGCAATGTCTTGTGTTTTTTATTTAAATGAAATGAAATTTCTTTGAAAATGATTACAATGTATGTAAAACTTTGGATTTCGGTAAATCTCGGTACTATTTATAGCCCGTTACTTCTCGGTACTATTTATAGCCCGGAACTTCTCGGTACTACTTATAGCCCGGTACATCTCAGTACTATTTATAGCCTGGTACTTCTCGGTACTATTTATAGCCCGGTACTTCTCGTACTATTGAAAGCCCGGTACTTCCCGGTACTACTTATAGCTCGGTATTTCTCGGTACTATTTATAGCCCGGTACTTCTCGTACTATTGAAAGCCCGGTACTTCACGGTACTACTTATAGCTCGGTACTTCTCGGTACTATTTATAGCCCGGTACTTCTCGTACTATTGAAAGCCCGGTACTTCACGGTACTACTTATAGCTCGGTATTTCTCGGTACTATTTATAGCCCGGTACTTCTCGGTACTATTTATAGCCCGGTACTTCTCAGTACTACTTATAGCCAGGAACTTCTCGTTACTACTTATAGCCCGGTACATCTCAGTACTATTTATAGCCTGGTACTTCTCGGTACTGTTTATAGCCCGGCACTTCCCCGTACTACTTATAGCCCGGTACTTCTCGTACTATTGAAAGCCCGGTACTTCACGGTACTACTTATAGCTCGGTACTTCTCGGTACTATTTATAGCCCGGTACTTCTCGGTACTATTTATAGCCCGGTACTTCTCGGTACTACTTATAGCCCGGTACATCTCAGTATTATTTATAGCCTGGTACTTCTCGGTACTATTTATAGCCCGGTACTTCTCGGTACTATTTATAGCCCGGTACTTCTCGGTACTGTTCATAGTCTATCTTGCTGATGGGTCGTTTCGGTACAATGTTACTGCTTCTTCGTCAATTATTTCGATAAAAACAGCCGTGCTGTGGTATTTTTTTTTAATTTAAAGACGTTAGACGGTCGTTTGGGTTGGTTTTCATCCTGAATTTTGGAAAAAAGGTCTCGTTTGTAATTTTGTAAATGTGGAAGGAGGTATGATATAGGGTAGACAAAGTCCTGTATATATGTAAATCACGTGCTTGTTGATAATTAGACAACACTTGGACCGACTTATGTGAAATAAATATGATAAATGAAGGTTGTTGAGTGTACAGGAGGAAAGCGTTACAGTAATAATCAGTCTTGGGCGTGTCTCGTTATCACTCCTGTCTACAATGTGAAGGCTGCTGGTCACGAGGAGCAGCGATGGGTCGACATGACCCGTTGTAGATACGGCTGTAAATGCGGCCCGACTGCCCGTGAACCTCGCGTTTCTCGACTATCACAAATACTGTGATAGTATGTAGCACAAAGACAATAATGTCTATTGCAAATGAAGATTATCATCATTATCATATTCACAGTAAACCATAGTTTTAACTTGATACTCTCGTTAATACGACCGTGAATTGCCATGAACCTCTGTTATCGACACGACCTCTTGGACAATAGAACCTTGTTAAACCGGATATTAATGTAAATACAATGGACCCTCTGTAATGAGGACGTTATACATGTATGAATTACGGAATTAATACAACCTCTTGTATAATAAACACTGGGTCTTTGTTAAACCGGATTATATTGTTTTGGTACCATGGATGCCAAATTAATTAATGTCGATTATAAGAAAAAGTCGTTCGGAATAATGAAAGATTAACCTAGCAGGACATTTCCGGGGTCCAGAATTACGAATTTACTCTAGAAAACAACATGTCGATATGATCCGTTATCAAAATGTAAGTCACTAACTTTTACTACTCACTAAATATAACGTACTGAAAGACCCTACATCTCGAACAACTGTTGCGTGACTACAGATTATATTAGCGCGTGACTTGGGATTGTGTTAGTGCGCAAGAGTTTACTACGGCATTCCGGTCTTGTTAAAGAAGTGTTGTTTATTATTTCATGGATAAATACAATTACATAAAACAAATTAAATCCTTACTGACAGGTTTAGATACCACAATTACCGTGTTGAAATGATCTAATACGCGGAAATGTTTATTTACTACAGTATTGTCAAATGTCGGTATTTATTTGTCAGACACGATTGCCGATTTAGTGTCGCATGATGATTTTCTCATTACTTAGTACAGTCGAGGGAAGTTCCTTGGGTCCGCTATCCCAAATAAAAATAGAAAAAACGGGTAAGAAAGAAAAAGGGGAATCGAATCGACATATCCTGAAATGTCTGATTAATCATAAGTCAGAATACCTCTACCTGTTTCCGTTGATATTTAATCAGGTGAAGCAATACTATACTAACAACAAAACCAGCTGGATCCGCCTCTGTATAGAGTTGTCGATATATTTGTGGGACTACGATCTTAATATGGAGACTTTAGTATGTATATCTCAGTTATCAAACTGCCAATCTAAAGTTTAAGAGTTTATCCTCCACTTCTTGCAAAAGCGAGGTGTCAGGTTTTCAGACCGAATCGTGTATATGTGAGACATCAGACATACCTAGCTTGCTGTTCACGCTAACTGATGTCACATCTTATAGAAGATTTGTGACCAAGATTGTATGTACCCGACCGGGTTCTTCTCACTTACTGGGGCCTGTTCGTTTTATGAATGTAACAAGTTTGGGTATATACAGGC
>NW_018403434.1:767281-812380 GCF_002113885.1 Mizuhopecten yessoensis | reverse complement strand
TTCCATAATTTCTCCTCTCATTCCGACAATCAGTATTGCTAGATCAGCAAAGTTCTGTATTCCGTTGTCTGTTGTAATACAACTCTCTCCCTTCGCGAATTTCTGTATATTGTCACTAACAATTTGCAAGTCTGGCAAAGGTGATTCTACGTCCTCGTCGGAGACGCTCGCATTAAGAACAGACTCATTAGCTTCGCATATCGATCGGTGTCTGTCTTTGTACGTCAAGATATTGCGGACCTCTCCTACCTCAACACTTCCGTCCACGTAGTGGAACAACGTATAAATATCTTCGAGGTACTTCTCTATAGCCGTAGAATTACCAGCGTTTGTTCTTTTTACGAGGGTCCCTAATGGAGTCTCAGATTTCCTCACCAAGGCGATGTCATAGAGCGATTGTCTAACATAAGACAAACTGTCCGGCTTGTTTTTATATATAGACCGCACCTTTTCCTTAAACTTCGTTTTATCGCGTCCACCTGCTATTTCTGTCAACAGAGCGTACACATTTGTATCTATTTGAGTTGACGTCATACTTGGGTCGTGTATCTCTTCACTGAACTCTGCTGAGTTTTGCAAGTTTTCTTTATTTTTCATCATATTAAACACGAATTACACTGTTATTGTCAATAGTCTATACGTTCATATCCGTGTCGATAAAACGATCGGTTACCTATACACCGATAGCGAGAACACAGCTCAGGTGTGTTAGTGTGTCCAGTGTTAACGCTTCATTGGTCACTATATGTATATGATACACAATCAAAGGACAGCTTTTCACTCAAAGTTCTCTACTTTTATACACACAAGTATCAATATAAGTACATCATAAGTTTGTCAATCAAGTTAGGATGTCCCAAGCCAAATCGGTACGATGTAAGACATCGCAAAATCGAGTAAACACAGGTTACCTGCGGACGGCGATACAACCGTGTCCGTTCACCTTGACCGCCATCTTCTCAATTGTCAAATGTCGGTATTTATTTGTCAGACACGATTGCCGATTTAGTGTCGCATGATGATTTTCTCATTACTTAGTACAGTCGAGGGAAGTTCCTTGGGTCCGCTATCCCAAATAAAAATAGAAAAAACGGGTAAGAAAGAAAAAGGGGAATCGAATCGACATATCCTGAAATGTCTGATTAATCATAAGTCAGAATACCTCTACCTGTTTCCGTTGATATTTAATCAGGTGAAGCAATACTATACTAACAACAAAACCAGCTGGATCCGCCTCTGTATAGAGTTGTCGATATATTTGTGGGACTACGATCTTAATATGGAGACTTTAGTATGTATATCTCAGTTATCAAACTGCCAATCTAAAGTTTAAGAGTTTATCCTCCACTTCTTGCAAAAGCGAGGTGTCAGGTTTTCAGACCGAATCGTGTATATGTGAGACATCAGACATACCTAGCTTGCTGTTCACGCTAACTGATGTCACATCTTATAGAAGATTTGTGACCAAGATTGTATGTACCCGACCGGGTTCTTCTCACTTACTGGGGCCTGTTCGTTTTATGAATGTAACAAGTTTGGGTATATACAGGCCTTGCAAGGCTTTGTCAAGGCTCGCCTGAAAGCAGCATCAGAATACTAGGTCCGACCTCATTTAATAAACGAACTACTGTAGTCTCGTTCAACCAGACTCGTTTTGCCTGCGCAAGCTACGTTAAATTACAAGTGATCAAGCGTCTGGTTGAACGAGACTAGAACAACTCTGGTCCGACCGGTTTGACCGTTTAAACGAAAACGGCCCTGGACATGTCCGGGATGTAACAACCAATCGACCCGCGATGTTTTGTTCTAATTTGTCATATCTGTGTGCCGTAACATGATTGTGATATACATACATGTATATGAATTTAGTTTTAACAATCTCAGATGTTGTTAACATATTACTGGACGTGTACAATCGCCCGTTAAACCAAGTATACATATAAAGTTGGTAACACAGGTAGTTCTTTTTCGTTTTAGAAAATACGAGTCTTGTTAATAAAAAGTCCCAAGATTGTCTACAAACAGGACATTTCAAACATGCCACAAATCAGTTGTAATACCGGTGTCTGATTGGTCAATATCACTAGATCCATCAATCTACTCCTACGTCACAATTGTCTATAACACTAGCTAGTATTTCGGTACATATTATGAAACTGGATTTACATTTTAAACTTTCTTTGACACGATACAGTTAAAATAGATTGTTTTCAACATTTTTTCAACCTAACAGTTATATGGCCATGTATTGAACGTGTTTAACATCATTTGTGAGTATAACTTGCTAATCCTATTTCCTCACTTGTTTCCTGGAATGGTGAAATTAACTCGCTACTCTCTCCTAACCTTCCACTCATTACCTCAATGTTTATTACATAGACCTACCACGGAGACGTTGTTTTCATACAAATCCGTGACAGTGACTGAACTTTTATCAATGATCACATGTCCTTTATAATGTGAGTTGCTATAATTGAATACAGAAAGAGCTCGCACACATACAGATCATTTAAAAATATATAAAGACATTAGTTGTCAGGAAGCATTGACCTTTACGAGCTTCTTCCCTGAAGCATATTGCATTCTTGGGGAAAAAAATAAATCATTGGACTAAATGTCAATGGACAACTGAAATCCCTGTGTAAGGGGAGATTACTCTTCCAAAATGACAGTACTAGTTACACATAAATTCAAACAAATTGAAGGCGATGCATGTTAGGGCTTGACTCGCAACCTTTACACCTGTCTAACCTCGTAGATGGGTCGTTACACCGGTCCATCAGTCAACACACGATGCTTGCCATTTCCACAACTATGCTATTCATCAGTGCGAGATTTTAGCTATTGAAGGTTCGGTCCAGCACGTGTAAAGTATATACAGATATGTATGTGTATCGGTATACCAACCCTGTACTAAGCTGTGGGCCAGGGGTGTTGAAAGCTGTTTACTTCAAGGCAGGTTTCTCTGTGACGTAGATCCCACCAACAGAGGGGACATTAACGACACTGTAAATCGTATTTGTATATTTTGAACCGTTTATATTGTTTACATTTAAGTCGGACCGGGATATACTAATGTCTCTGTCCACATTCTTAACGGAAAATAAAACATGTCTAAAGCAAACTTTACGTAAACTGACGTTAGGCGTTTTGACGGTACCTCGTTTACACAGCACATCCACAATAACAAACTGTGTACTTCTCGTCTCCCGATAAGTTTATGATCTTACTAAATGGCGAATTAACATGAAATGGTATCATGTAATCGACAGAGCCAAGCATCAATCGGCACACCAAACGCCGTAGGGTAACGAGCATCTCCAACATACCTCCCCTCTCAAATAGTCGGTAACCCAAGGTATCGGCCAGTCCCAACCTACCTCCCCTTTCAAAACAGTCGGTAAGCCAAGGTATCGGCCAGCCCCAACGTATATCCCATCCCAAACAGTCGGTAAGCCAAGGTATCGGGCAGCCCCAACGTACCTCCCCTCCCAAAGAGTCGGTAATCCAAGGTATCGACCAGCCCCAACGTACCGTACTCCCATCCCAAACAGTCGGTAAGCCAAGGTATCGGCCAGCTCCTCTCAAACAGTCGATACCCCAAGGTATCGGCCAGCTCCAACGTACCTTCCCTCCCGAACAGTCGGTAACCCAAGGTACCGACCAGCTCCAACGTACCTCCCATCCCAAATAGTCGGTAGTCCAAGATATCGGCCATCTCCAACATACCTCCCCTCCCAAACAGGCGGTAACCCAAGGTATAGATCAGCTCCTACATACCTCCTCCCAAACAGTCGGTAACCCGAGGCACCGAGTAACTCCAACATACCTCCCCTCCCAAACAGTCGTTAACCCAAGGTATCGGCCGGCTTCAACGTACCTCCCTCTCAAAACAGACGGTAACCCAAGGTATCGGCCAGCCCCAACGTTCCTCCACTCCCAATCAGTCAGTAACCCAAGGTTTCGTACCTCCCCTCCCAAACAGTCGGTTACCCAGGGGACCGGCCAGCTCTAACATACTGCCACTCCCAAACAGTCGGTAACCCAACGTATCGGCCACCTCCAACGTACCTCCCATCCAAAATAGTCGGTAGTCCAAGATATCGGCCAGCTCCAACGTACCTCCCCTCCAAAAGAGTCGGTAACCCAAGGTACCGACCAGCTCCAACATACCGCCCCTCCCAAACAGTCGATAAGCCAAGGTACCGACCAGCTCCAACATACCGCCACTCCCAAACCGTCGGTAACCCAAGATACCAATCAGCTCCAACGTACTTCCCCTCCCAAACAGTCGATAACCCAAGGTCCCGACCAGCTCCAACGTACCTCCCTTCCCAAACAGTCGGTTACCCAGGGTACCGGCCAGCTCCAACATACCGCCACTCCCAAACAGTCGGTAACCCAAGATACCAATCAGCTCCAACGTACTTCCCCTCCCAAACAGTCGATAACCCAAGGTACCGACCAGCTCCAACGTACCTCCCCTCCCAAACAGTCGGTAACCCAAGGTACCGACCAGCTCCAACGTACCTCCCCTCTCAAACAGTCGGTAACCCAAGGTATCGGCGAGATCAACATACCTCCCCTCTCAAACAGTCGGTAACCCAAGGTACCGACCAGCTCCAACGTACCTCCCCTCTCAAACAGTCGGTAAGCCAACGTATCGGCCAGCTCCAAAGTACCTCCCCTCTAAAACAATCGATAACCCAAGGTACCGACCAGCTCCAACGTACCCTCCCCCCAAACAGTCGGTAACCCAGGGTATTGACCAGATCAAACATACCGCCCCTCCCAAATAGTCGGTAACCCAGGGTACCGACCAGCTCCAACGTACCTCCCCTCCCAAAAAGTCGGTAACCCAAGGTACCGACCAGCTCCAACGTACCTCCCCTCCCTAACAGTCGGTAACCCAAGGTACCGACCAGCTCCAACGTACCTCCCCCCTCAAACAGTCGGTAACCCAAGGTATCGGCGAGATCAACATACCTCCCCTCTCAAAAAGTCGGTAACCCAAGGTACCGACCAGCTCCAACGTACCTCCCCTCTCAAACAGTCGGTAAGCCAACGTATCGGCCAGCTCCAACGTACCTCCCCTCTAAAACAATCGGTAACCCAAGGTAATAATCAGCTCCAACGTACCTCCCCTCCCAAACAATCGATAACCCAAGGTATCGGGCAGGTCCAACGTACCTCCCATCCCAAACAGTCGGTAACCCAAGGTACCGACCAGCTCCAACGTTCCTCCCCCATCAAACAGTCGGTAACCCAAGGTATCGGCGAGATTAACATCCCTCCCCTCTCAAACAGTCGGTAACCCAAAGTACCGACCAGCTCCAACGTACCTCCCCTCTCAACCAGTCGGTAAGCCAACGTATCGGCCAGCTCCAAAGTACCTCCCCTCTAAAACAATCGATAACCCAAGGTACCGACCAGCTCCAACGTACCTCCCTTCCCAAACAGTCGGTTACCCAGGGTACCGGCCAGCTCCAACATACCGCCACTCCCAAACAGTCGGTAACCCAAGATACCAATCAGCTCCAACGTACTTCCCCTCCCAAACAGTCGATAACCCAAGGTACCGCCCAGCTCCAACGTACCTCCCCCATCAAACAGTCGGTAACCCAAGGTATCGGCGAGATTAACATACCTCCCCTCTCAAAAAGTCGGTAACCCAATGTACCGACCAGCTCCAACGTACCTGCCCTCTCAAACAGTCGGTAAGCCAACGTATCGGCCAGCTCCAACGTACCTCCCATCCCAAATAGTCGGTAGTCCAAGATATCGGCCAGCTCCACCGTCCCTCCCCTCCCAAACAGTCGGTAACTCAAGGTACGGCCAGCTCCAACGTACCTCCCCTCCAAAAGAGTCGGTAACCCAAGGTACCGACCAGCTCCAGCGTACCTCCCCTCTCAAACAGTCGGTAAGCCAACGTATCGGCCAGCTCCAAAGTACCTCCCCTCTAAAACAATCGATAACCCAAGGTACCGACCAGCTCCAACGTTCCTCCCCCATCAAACAGTCGGTAACCCAAGGTATCGGCGAGATTAACATACGTCCCCTCTCAAACAGTCGGTAACCCAAGGTACCGACCAGGTCCAACGTACCTCCCCCATCAAACAGTCGGTAACCCAAGGTATCGGCGAGATTAACATCCCTCCCCTCTCAAACAGTCGGTAACCCAAGGGACCGACCAGCTCCAACGTACCTCCCCTCTCAACCAGTCGGTAAGCCAACGTATCGGCCAGCTCCAACGTACCTCCCATCCCAAATAGTCGGTAGTCCAAGATATCGGCCAGCTCCAACGTACCTCCCCTCCAAAAGAGTCCGTAACCCAAGATACCGACCAGCTCCAACGTACCTCCCTTCCCAAACAGTCGGTAACCCAGGGTATCGGCCAGCTCCGTAACCCAGGGTATCGGCCAGCTTTAACATACCGCCACCCCAAACAGTCGGTAACCCAAGGTATCGACCAGCTCCAACGTACCTCCCCTCCCAAACAGTCGGTAAGCCAACGTATCGGCCAGCTCCAACGTACCTCCCATCCCAAATAGTCGGTAGTCCAAGATATCGGCCAGCTCCACCGTCCCTCCCCTCCCAAACAGTCGGTAACTCAAGGTACGGCCAGCTCCAACGTACCTCCCCTCCCAAACAGTCGGTAACCCAACGTACCGACCAGCTCCAACGTACCTCCCCCATCAAACAGTCGGTAACCCAAGGTATCGGCGAGATTAACATACGTCCCCTCTCAAACAGTCGGTAACCCAAGGTACCGACCAGGTCCAACGTACCTCCCCCATCAAACAGTCGGTAACCCAAGGTATCGGCGAGATTAACATACCTCCCCTCTCAAACAGTCGGTAACCCAAGGTACCGACCAGCTCCAACGTACCTCCCTTCCCAAACAGTCGGTAACCCAGGGTATCGGCCAGCTTTAACATACCGCCACCCCAAACAGTCGGTAACCCAAGGTATCGACCAGCTCCAACGTACCTCCCCTCCCAAACAGTCGGTAAGCCAACGTATCGGCCAGCTCCAAAGTACCTCCCCTCTAAAACAATCGATAACCCAAGGTACCGACCAACTCCAACGTACCCTCCCCCCAAACAGTCGGTAACCCAGGGTATTGACCAGATCAAACATACCGCCCCTCCCAAATAGTCGGTAACCCAAGGTATCGACCAGCTCCAACGTACCTCCCCTCCCAAATAGTCGGTAACCCAAGGTATCGACCAGCTCCAACGTACCTCCCCTCCCAAACAGTCGGTAAGCCAACGTATCGGCCAGCTCCAAAGTACCTCCCCTCTAAAACAATCGATAACCCAAGGTACCGACCAGCTCCAACGTACCCTCCCCCCAAACAGTCGGTAACCCAGGGTATTGACCAGATCAAACATACCGCCCCTCCCAAATAGTCGGTAACCCAAGGTATCGACCAGCTCCAACGTACCTCCCCTCCCAAATAGTCGGTAACCCAAGGTATCGACCAGCTCCAACGTACCTCCCCTCCCAAATAGTCGGTAACCCAAGGTATCGACCAGCTCCAACGTACCTCCCCTCCCAAATAGTCGGTAACCCAAGGTATCGACCAGCTCCAACGTACCTCCCCTCCCAAACAGTCGGTTACCCAAGGTATAGACCAGATCCAACATACCTCCCCTCCCTAACAGTCGGCAACCCAAGGTATCGGCCAGCTCCAACGTACCGCCCCTCCCTAACAGTCGGTAACTCCAGGTATTGGCCAGCTCCAAAGTACCTCCCCTCCAAGACAGTCGGTAACCCAGGGTATCGGCCAGCTCCAACGTACCTCCCCTCCCAAATAGTCGGTAACCCAAGGTATCGACCAGCTCCAACGTACCTCCCCTCCCAAACAGTCGGTAAGCCAACGTATCGGCCAGCTCCAAAGTACCTCCCCTCTAAAACAATCGATAACCCAAGGTACCGACCAGCTCCAACGTACCCTCCCCCCAAACAGTCGGTAACCCAGGGTATTGACCAGATCAAACATACCGCCCCTCCCAAATAGTCGGTAACCCAAGGTATCGACCAGCTCCAACGTACCTCCCCTCCCAAATAGTCGGTAACCCAAGGTATCGACCAGCTCCAACGTACCTCCCCTCCCAAACAGTCGGTAACCCAAAGTATCGACCAGCTCCAACATACATCCCCTCCCAAACAGTCGGTAACCCAAAGTATCGACCAGCTCCAACATACATCCCCTCCCAAACAGTCGGTAACCCAAAGTATCGACCAGCTCCAACATACATCCCCTCCCAAACAGTCGGTAACCCAAAGTATCGACCAGCTCCAACATACATCCCCTCCCAAACAGTCGGTAACCCAAAGTATCGACCAGCTCCAACATACATCCCCTCCCAAACAGTCGGTAACCCAAAGTATCGACCAGCTCCAACGTACCTCCCCTCCCAAATAGTCGGTAACCCAAGGTATCGACCAGCTCCAACGTACCTCCCCTCCCAAATAGTCGGTAACCCAAGGTATCGACCAGCTCCAACGTACCTCCCCTCCCAAATAGTCGGTAACCCAAGGTATCGACCAGCTCCAACGTACCTCCCCTCCCAAATAGTCGGTAACCCAAGGTATCGACCAGCTCCAACGTACCTCCCCTCCCAAATAGTCGGTAACCCAAGGTATCGACCAGCTCCAACGTACCTCCCCTCCCAAACAGTCGGTAACCCAAGGTATCGGCCAGCTCCAACGTACCGCCCCTCCCTAACAGTCGGTAACTCCAGGTATTGGCCAGCTCCAACGTACCTCCCCTCCAAGACAGTCGGTAACCCAGGGTATCGGCCAGCTCCAATGTACCTCCCCTCCCAAACAATCGGTTACCCAAGGTATAGACCAGATCCAACATACATTCCCCTCCCAAATAGTCGGTAACCCAAGGAATGGGCGAGCCCCAACGTACCTCCCCTTCAAGACATTAGGTAACCCAAGGTATCGGCCAGCTCCAACATACCTGCCCTTCCAAACAGTCGGTAACCCAAAGTATCGGGCAGTTCCAACATACCTCACCTCCTAAACAGTTGGTAACCCAAGGTATCGGGCAGTTCCAACATACCTCACCTCCCAAACAGTCGGTAACCCAAGGTATCGGGCAGTTCCAACATACCTCCCCTCCCAAACAGTCGGTAACCCAGGGTATCGGCCAGCTCCAACGTACCTCCCCTCCCAAACAGTCGGTAGCCCAGGGTATCGGGCAGCCCTCCTCCAATGTCGTCAGGAGGCCAATATAAATAAAGGGTTACACTGGGAAACATTCGATCGGTAGTTTGATACAGTTTTTCTACGTACTGTTGTACAGGTTCCAGAAAGCTCCGACAGAAGGATTCCAAAATGTCGGTTTTGCCGTTGTAGTACGTTATTATACAATTACTGACTTCTGTGGTGGTTAATATGATGTGATATGAACATAAAAAAATCATATTAACCGAGGCGGAGCGAAACTGATATCACTTTTGATCTTTTAATGTTCATATAACTTATATTTTCCATCACAAAAGTCCATAAGTGTTTTATTATATGCTTCAACGATAAAAATCATCATACAGAAACTACTTAATGCTCCTAACTGTACGGCTCAATTACATAAAGATAGGGAATTTTAACTTGTATTCCAAAGGGTGATAAGCTTAGATATTTTATGAAAAACTGGAGACCAATTACTTTGCTAAATGTTGTATATATAAACAAGCATCAGCTTGTATAGCCAACAGACTTAAATCAGTTCTAGACCATATTATTTCCGAGACACAAACAGGTTTTAATCACTAGACTCATTTATGATATTATGAATTATACTGAATTAAACAATATACATGGACTTCTAATATTCATTGATGTTAAAAAAGCTTTTGATTCGGTTTCATGGATTTTTTTTATAAAAGGTTGATGATTATTTTTTATTTTGGTGAAAGCATTAAGAAATGGATCAAAACTTTATATAAAAATACTTTTTCTGCAATAACACAAAATTGTATACTGTCTGATTCTTTTGATATACAGCGAGGATGTCGACAAGGTGATCCAGCCTCCTTGTATCTGTTCTTACTAGTAGCTGAAATATTAGCAATTTTGGTCAAAAACAATAAAAATATCAAGGGTATACAAATAAAACATAAGGATTATAAACTCTCACAGTTTGCAGATGATACCTCAATAATATAAGTTAATAATGATTAAACAAAAGTTATTTGGATTTGCAGCAAGAAATTCAGCGCAGATGTCTACCATCACAATGGAAATTAAAATGGGGGGAAACAAAATTTGATTTGCTAGGTTTTCATTTTTCAGTTAACTTAGAAGAGATTATAAGCTTGAATTATGTGAAAGACCTAAAAAATGTAAATAACAGTATAACCCAATGGTCATGTAGGATTTTAACCCCTATTGGTCGTATTGTAGTATTAAAATCAATAATTATACCAAAACTTAATCATCTGTTCATTGCACTTCCCACACCAACCAGCACCCTTATTGAGCAGCTGAACACAACATTTTTTAACTTTATTTGGCAATCTCTTGTTGACAAAATTAAACAAAATATTATAATCAAAAAAGTATGAAAGTGGAGGCCTTAAAATGATTAACATCAATAATTTCATTTCTAGTTTGAAGTCCACTTGGATACGAAGATTACTGAAAAATAATGGTAAAAGCTGGATCCATATTTTTGAAGCAGAGCACTTTCCAGTAGAAAATGTATCAGATATGGGAATTGATTTTATTACAAATTTAAAGACTAGTAATATGTTTTTGAATGTTTTAGGGCATGTGTAAATGTTTCCGAAGTATCACAAAGTAATATCTATTAAGCAGTTCTTAACTCTTCCTATCTGGTATAACCCACTTTTTGGTATTGGCAAAAAGTCTTTTTTTGTCCGAAAATGGTTTGATCGGGGTGTTACAAATGTTTGTGATCTATTAGAGCAAAATGACGTTTTTTTATCTTTTCTAAATTTTAAACTGAAATACAATATAAAGTCTGGAAATTTCTTGATTTATCATAGTATATGCCAGTCTATTAGGCAATGTTGTAAATAATTAAATTCTAACTTAACTGCAGAAACCACTATGGAGAGGCCCTTCATACCAAGTCATATTCATATTATCATAAAGGGAAAAAAATGTTGTAAAGACATGTATGACATATTAAATAGTAAAATTAAATTAGTAAATACAGCTGAAAGAAAATGGGTATTGAAAGAAAATTTTAGAAATATAGATTGGAAAGGTTAATATAGTATTGTCTTTAAAGTTACAAAATACACAACACTACAATGGTTTCAATACAGATTACATAATTGTATCCTCCCAATTAAAATCTATTTAAATACTATTGGGATGTCAAATGACAATATCTGTAATATGTGTAAAATAGAAATAGAAACTACAGAACATCTATTCTGGGAATGTCCACAGTCCTTAAAGCTCTGGCAAGATTTAAAAGAGAGATTATACAGCAGAATAAGGAAAATCATTGATTTTAAGTTGGAAACAATACTATTTGGAGTTACTGAAAATGCTCCTATGCCCATTAACTATATATAATTTTGTATACAAAATATTAGATATATACTGTTTCAAAAAAAACCACCAGAAGTTAAGTTTAAATGGTTTGAATGAGTTTCTTGCATTCAGATATAATATTGAGAAAGCTTTATCAGTAAAAAAATGTATACAATAAAAAATTTGATCAAAGATGGATGGAATGGAAGGATTTATTTTGATAATTTTCTGTATACTACAATGTGTCTTTTTTGTTGATTGATATTTTTCTCTCCAAAAACAAACACAATACGGGTTAGTACAGTGCATGAACAATAGATACATGCACTAATGGGCATGTTTGTATGTATTTACATGCATGTGAACGTATGTAAGTGCATGCATACTTGCTGATGTTAGTGTGTATGTACGGGCATGTGTATGCATGTATGCATGTATATGTGTGTGTATAAGTGTTTTGTTTATGTTTAGTTATTAAGATACTGATGTATATGTAAAAACGTCTGGATGAGTGTGCTGTGTGTGAAATGTGGTAGTATGTTCTTGTTCTGTAGATGTCCAATACTCTGTGAACATGTTTTATTTCCCAATCAAATTTCTTAATGTTATATTGATGATTTTTTTTATGAAATAATTACAAAATGCCTCTGTGTCATTGGGACTAACATGTCACAATCATAATAAACCTCAGTCTGAATGGGTCATCACAAATCTTGCTACACAAAATTATTGGCTTGTTTAAAACCACAATAAATGTGTTACGGACAATCCTTTATTTACCTGAACTCTCAAAAATAAAACCCATTATTTTATAATCGTAACGAAGCTCCAATGCGACCTACCCGCGTTGTTTTGGTGGAATGTATAACGATGGTCGGAAAATGCTGGAGAAAAATCAGCGGCCTGATGTAAAAAACCTATTACAGCTCCTGAGTGATATATTGCAACAAAATACACAAAAACATGTAAATTAATAGTATGTCTTTTCTAACTAAAGGAAATGTAATGAAATATGTTGTCGTGTCTCCTTCAGTACCTGTAAGACAACTTTACATAGATCATCCAATTATCTAAATTATGCTGGGTATTTTTCTGCAGGGAACTGTGAAAGCTTTGACTTAATTCATCGTTTTCATATCACAAGCCGCGCAAAGATGATGTCATGATTTCAGGACGCTGCAGACAATGTTTCTGTCCTGAAAGTTTCGCATGTGTGTATGTGGAAATGATCAATGTACATGCACGCGTGTTCCCTCACTCGAGAAAGCTAATTTGTCCAAAACCAGTCACACACGGCTCACGTGATAAGTTACATTTACAATACGAAGGAGGCCTTTGGAAGAGCTTTGACATACGAATGGTTTGCTCGAAAAGCTTAAACATGCTTGCGCGTGTATTTTTGTTCAATGCTATGAAGTTACAGGCCAATGAAATCTGTTTTTTCAACGCCGAACTTCAATCAAACGCATACAAGGTTAAAAAGAATAGGATATCCTTCAAATTTTCGAAGTGAGACGTTTTTTGATACATATTTTTTTTAATAATAATAACGTTATTTGCGTTTTTCAGTGCGATGCGGCCATGTGGTTGGCCTGACGGTCTGGTAATCATGTGGACACTTCACATGCTCCACCTAGCGGAGGTGGGCGGCGTCAGGAGAGAGAACCGCTGTATGAGACATTACTTTGTCCATACCATCGACCATCCAAATAAAAACTGCGAGAAAAAGGTAAAAAGATTGTTGTTTGAACGTCATTTTCAGAACATTCAACACTGTTAAATCACACTATATGCAAAATCGAAACTTGAAAAGTTAGACGAATAACAATAAATTGATTATTCCGAAAGTTAAACATTTATTGGATTCAATATTTAGAGAAATCAATTATTACATCAAAATTCTCAATTTTTTGGCAAGAATTGGAAAAATAACGAAAAAATACCTAGACATTCTTCTTATATACAAATAATATAGCGGAAGTCGCAAATGCTTTAAGAGATGCACTTGTTTCTATTTTGTATAATACCAGTGTGTTCGTCCCTGGTTTCTATTTTGTATAATACCAATGTGTTCGTCCCTTGTTTCTATTTTGTATAATACCAGTGTGTTCGTCCCTGGTTTCTATTTTGTATAATACCAGTGTGTTCGTCCCTGGTTTTTTCCTCACGAGAATGTTCAATTCACTAGCTGCACAAAGCCTTTTTATCTCGCCATATCTAACCACACCATTGTGTTAGAGAATCTACGCTCTCCTACCCCCGGGTAATACAACACGGGTTTTATTTATACTCCCTCCTACACCCAGGTAATACGACACGGGTTTTATTCAGACTCCCTCCTATCCCCGGGAAATACAGCACGGGTTTTATTCAGACTCCCTCCTATCTATCCCCGGGTAATACAACACGGGTTTTATTCAGACTCCCTCCTATCTATCCCCGGGTAATACAACACGGGTTTTATTTAGACACCCTCCTACCCCCGGGTGATACAACACGGGTTTTATTTAGACACCCTCCTACCCCCGGGTAATACAACACGGATTTTATTAAGGCCCCGTCCTACCCACTTAGTGATACAACACAGGAGTTTTAAGCATCGCTCTGCCCCACCCCTTTCCTCCACAGCCCCCACCCCTTTCCTCCACAGCCCCCACCCCTTTCCTCCACAGCCCCACCCCTTTCCTCCACAGCCCCCCCCCTTTCCTCCACAGCCCCCACCCCTTTCCTCCACAGCCCCCCCCCTTTCCTCCACAGCCCCCACCCCTTTCCTCCACAGCCCCACCCCTTTCCTCCACAGCCCCCCCCCTTTCCTCCACAGCCCCCACCCCTTTCCTCCACAGCCCCCCCCCTTTCCTCCACAGCCCCCACCCCTTTCCTCCACAGCCCCCACCCCTTTCCTCCACAGCCCCCACCCCTTTCCTCCACAGCCCCCCCCCTTTCCTCCACAGCCCCCACCCCTTTCCTCCACAGCCCCCCCCCTTTCCTCCACAGCCCCCACCCCTTTCCTCCACAGCCCCCACCCCTTTCCTCCACAGCCCCCACCCCTTTCCTCCACAGCCCCACCCCTTTCCTCCACAGCCCCCACCCCTTTCCTCCACAGCCCCACCCCTTTCCTCCACAGCCCCCCCCCTTTCCTCCACAGCCCCCACCCCTTTCCTCCACAGCCCCCACCCCTTTCCTCCACAGCCCCCCCCCTTTCCTCCACAGCCCCCACCCCTTTCCTCCACAGCCCCACCCCTTTCCTCCACAGCCCCCACCCCCTAGCCTACATGTCCCTGGCAGTAGACTGCCCTATGGTGTGATCAAACACGTGAACACCAGAAAAAACTACAACGCGGTGGTATTCAATATGTTTGCTATTAATTCTTAATCCTTAGGCATATATCGTAAAGACACGCATGGTAAGTATCCGTTACCTTTTGGCCGGTGCTCATGCATTTTTATCTGTTACAGAATGTTCTGCTCGCAAGGTGTGAAGGATACTGCAGGAAATCTCGGACTGAACCTCACGTTTCGTTCTCGCCTGTGTTGTATAGACCTTTCAAATACCACTGCACGTGTTGCAGAGACAGACTGTCAATCATGAAGGCTGTAAAACTCATATGTGAAAATGATGAACAGGTGTATGCGTCCTATAGGTATATTTTAAGATGTGGCTGTGAATATTGTCTCGACCGATGGTGAGTTTGTGCGTACCTTCCAATGAGTTTATGTCGCTTCATATAGATAAAGTGTAAAATATTTTTTTCGATCGGTGGTGACGTCACGTATGACGTCATGATAACACTATTCGATTGATTTAGAAATACCGCCATTGACATCGGAGTGATCACGGACAACGATATTTTGGGAAGTATATTGAAGAATGTGTTGCATTTAACAAGAAGATTAAAGTGAGAACATGTGTTTTTGTGATAGAAATTAATCTATTGTGACGTCATCAAAGACGTAATTTGTGATACAATTTTGAATTGTAATTTATGAATGATTGTCAGTGCCTTTGTTGACGTTATCAAGTAGATATAAATATTACTATGACACGGAACGTCGACCTTCGTCAGACAGTACGTGCCAGTAACCACGGGATATCTCGTGCAGGACTTTATATAGTTCGCTGACATGTTAAGCAGTGCCTTAGTTCTCAACCTATTACATTTCAGCTACTTTCTTAGTTTTTTTTAAATCGTGAAGGAAAGGTCGTCTCCATTTTAATATTTTTTACATTTATCTGAACTTTACCGAGAAATCATAGAAAAATAGGCAAAAATTTTATAGAAATGGCATTTGAAAAAAAACCTGTTCTCGTGGGAAATTACGTTTGGATAAGTGCAAAATATGTAATATTCGTACCAAACTTTGTCGGATTTTCAGGCCTGGCTTTTCAATTACAGTAAAACGAGTTCACGTTCTCAAAAACTAAGAAACCCACCCAACCTCTGAGCCTTCAGCGACTGTCTGGTGTTGTCCGTAGTGTGTGGTGTCCTGGAATTAATGTTTTATTAATTGAGTATGTCGTTATTCTCCAGAAACAAATTAATACTATAAATATATTTGTTAGTTGGTTCACAATTAACGCATGAACTTGATTTTTGAGACAGCTTCACGTATTTATGTAGAAAACAGGTCAATCTTCCGTTTTTCTTTAATATATTATTCACTCCGTGACGTCATATAAAAGTGATGTTATTTATTTCCTCACAAAGAATGCCCTTGTGTTAACTATGAATTTGTTTCACTTAAAGGTAATCTATAACGTTGTTGTCGGGAGAGAACAATACAACGGTGATGTGCTACCTCTATATCTGCTGGTTGGTGTTGTTTTTAGTATCGACGTTCCAGTTTTGTTTTTTGCATATAATTATATGACAGACATGTTGTTTTTAGTCTGAACTGGAATAGCGATGTTTAACGTCATGCGATTGAGTGTAACAAATATTTTTAGCCAATAAAATTGTCGGAATAAGATTCATCAGTTTGGTATGAATTATAAAGGCTAAGTTTGTTTTGAACACAAAACAGGAATTGAAAACTGATTTTGCGAGCTTTCGGAAACGTCTGTTTGACCGGTGTTTGTATTCAAAACAAACTAAGCATTTTATAAAATTATAATTTTTTGGATAGGTCTTTAGAACTCCCTGGAAATGACGTCCGGTGATGTTACATTCAATACTAATATAACTAAATTATATATAAGATATGTAAGCAGTTACTAAAATGTTTGGCTTGACATGTCAATCTTTGGTGGATAGGGATGGTTCCTTCTATAGAGTCTGGACATGTCAATCTTTGAAAGATAGGGATGGTGCCTTCTATAGAGTCTGGGCATGTCAATCTTTGGTGGATAGGGATGGTGCCTTCTATAGAGTTTGGACATGTCAATCTTTGGTGGATAGGGATGGTGCCTTCTATAGAGTTTGGACATGTCAATCTTTGGTGTATAGGGATGGTGCCTTCTATAGAGTCTGGGCATGTCAATATTTGGTGGATAGGGATGGTGCCTTCTATAGAGTCTGGACATGTCAATCTTTGGTGTATAGGGATGGTGCCTTCTATAGAGTCTGGTCATGTCAATATTTGGTGGATAGGGATGGTGCCTTCTATAGAGTCTGGACATGTCAATCGTTGGTGGATAGGGATGGTGCCTTATATAGAGTCTGGACATGTCAATCTTTGGTGCATAGGGATGGTGCCTTCTATAGAGTCTGGTCATGTCAATATTTGGTGGGGAGGGATGGTGCCTTCTATAGAGTCTGGACATGTCAATCGTTGGTGGATAGGTATGGTGCCTTATATAGAGTCTGGACATGTTAATCTTTGGTGGATAGGGATGGTGCCTTCTATAGGGTCTGGGCATGTCAATCTTTGGTGGAGAGGGATGGTGCTTTCTATAGAGTCTGGACATGTCAATCTTTGGTGTATAGGGATTGTGCCTTCTATAGAGTCTGGACATGTCAATCTTTGGTGTATAGGGATGGTGCCTTCTATAGAGTCTGGTCATGTCAATCTTTGGTGGATAGGGTAGTGCCTTCTAGAGAGTCTGGACATGTCAATCTTTGGTGGATAGGGTGGGGCCTTTTATAGAGTCTGGACATGTCAATCTTTGGTGGATAGGTATGGTGCCTTGTATAGAGTCTGGACATGTCAATCTTTGGGGGATAGGGATGGTGCCTTTTATAGAGTCTGGACATGTCAATCTTTGGTGTATAGGGATGGTGCCTTCTATAGAGTCTGGACATGTCAATCTTTGGTGGATAGGGATGGTGTCTTCTTTAGAGTCTGGACATGTCAATCTTTGGTGGATAGGGATGGTGCCTTGTATAGAGTCTGGACATGTCAATCTTTGGTGGATAGGGATGGTGCCTTTTATAGAGTCTGGACATGTAATCGTGTAAGAAACGCAATTCAATGGCCTGGTTCATGTAACATTTGCAATACAGTAAGTATGGTCATGTATTTATTTGTAACTTTATCTGGTTCAATAATATGATGCAAAAATAAATTGACTTGTTCTAGATACTTTGAAATCGTGTCTTTGCTATTCTTTAAATCTACCTATTTTACAGTGTGTTGTTAAATCTGGTCATTTCCAGAAAAAAGGTACGGAAAACCCCTTCGGATGGTACATTTGTACTTAGTCAGTCCTAGTATTTTGTTTGCTGGTAAAAAGCCCCTGTCATTTTCATTTTTTTTCAATGGTTAATCGAATACATACGCACTATGTCACCCTACACGATTAACAGGTTCTCAATACAAAACGAACAGACATCTCTAAAAATATATACTTAAACAGAGGACATTCCTTACGCCTTTGTCCAGAAATATTCGTTTTACAACGTACCTTCTGAATATAGATTAGTCATAACAGATACATTCATCTGTGTATTCATCCATCAAACTTCAATAGTTTGTGTTTAATTTTGCGAGTAAACAATAGAGATATTATAGTAGGGTTTTTTCACTGCAATGAACGATATAGAAATCATAATATTTCCCTAATGAAAAAATAACTCTCCATATTTAAACGCAGGTAATGAAGCATACGGGGAAATGCAAAATTAGGATGACCGATGTCTTTAGGAGCGAGAGTAAATATTGAGGCATACTATGCGGGGCACTTCCTTCCTCTTGCGGAAGAATGGTTTCGATGTCGTCATCAAACGCACCTGTTTGAAGGTTGAAGGGTATCTAGATCTGAGAGCTACAGGAATGGCAGTAAAGGAAGGAATTTCTTCAGATAAGTGAAGGCGTTGTTTTGTGCATTTCTTAATCTGACAAACAGACCTGTATATTCTTTTTCAAGTCTTTGTATAGATGAAAATTTCATGGATGAAGTATGCTGTTGAGAACTATCCGTACGACGACACGACAGAACGTCGCAGGCGCATTCACAACAACAAGGGAGATAACAACAAATTGGAAAGTCCAACTAAATATATTTACATGTGCATTGTCACTATATAGCCTCTTTGAAAGCTTTGTCGTTGATGGGACTTTAATTACCATGCATCACGAGACACACTTCTAAGCGTATTAATACGACACTGACCGGAACTACAATTTCCAATATAAATAAACATGACGGCTGCTGAAATATCGCTGGGCATTGTGAGATTTGAAAATGCCATTGTAAATGTATGTGCAAAATAAAAAATAAAATAAAAAACACTTTTATTACAACGAAAACAAGACCAAGGTCTGCAATATCGTACAAAATGCACATCGGTTGAAATCACCAATGCCGGCAATGGAAACAATTTTAACGCTCATGCAACTTATCGGAAATATCGTCTGTTATACTGCACTGATCAACAGGGGTTCGTTACAAATGTCTGAAATACACATACTCTATAGACCTACTTACACATATGTTGCAGACCTACTGATATGAGTCACAGCACACATAAACATTTCAGACATTTGTAACGAACCTGTGCTCCGTCACAAGATCACTCACTTCAAACGCAGCAGTTTCACGCGTCTCGCATCCACCATTCCTCAGTTTCTGACGACATGTCAAATAACGAGGCTGTTCCGGGGAAAAATCGAAACAATTTCAAATCTAACTTTCAGCTCAGATTTCTAATGATAAACTTAAATCACCCTATAGACATACCATACGCAATTGTATTGATATTGAATTGTGGAATAAAATTGAAGAGTTTGTTAAAATTTCAAAGTACTATTTTGTTTGCCAATCAGCACGCGACAATACGCTGTTCAAACTATTGAACGAAATTGTGTGAACTGTCGATAAGGCAGGCATTTTTAATTTTAAATATAAATTACAAGTTAAAAAAGAACATAAGAGGCAGAGAAAACGTAAATATAAGTATTGAACTGTTTTTGTATGGTATTTATGATCTATTTGAATGACACAGCTTTGCAAGCAAACAAATCATAATGCGCGCTGTTGTTTGCTTGCAAGTCTGTGTCATTCAAATAAATCATAAATACCATACAAACACAGTTCGATGCTTAAGTAAACGCTGTCTTCTGTTTCGATGAGACGAACGTTTATGAACTTCTGTCCTGCTTCTGATTATAACTGGTTTTATCTCCAGCATCACCTCATATTCCACTAGTTCAATCTTTCTCTGGTGCACTCGTACTCTTCTTTTCTCTCTTTTTATCTCCAACAGCAGATCATTTGAAAATGACTTCCTGACAATCCAACAACCACGAGGGAACGAATCATGCATACTTTAATTTATTTAATTATGATTATATAAATTGTTAATGGCATTAATTTTGTCGTTTAGAATATTCCATTTACGCAAATGTACATTTTAACCACACGTTAAAATGTCAACTATTTGGTAATAACGTCATCTTCTGAGAGACAGAAGGGACATTACATGATTTACATAAAATTACATTTATACCTTTTGTCAAAATCGCAGCGATGTTTACAAATATTTCTTTTGACAATGTATGTGTACCTTAAATCGTGCGGTCAAGGTTCATCTTCTCGACCAATCAAAACTACGGAAGGTTATATACCACGTGTGGTGTATAATGTTTATACAATGATCTGAAAGTGGAATAACACAGCGTATTGTGGTAGAAACCCATGTCAGTATTTCTTTGCATATTAACCTATGTAATATGACCTATCAGCCCTGTGATTGGTTGTAAGTTTCAAATGTGACGTCATGCCTAGGACAAGTACATTACGTCACAGACTTACGCACTGGAATCAAAATAACGACTTTTTACATTACAAGGTTGCATGAAAATTGTCGTTTTACACGAATAAATGCCACAAAACTTAATCATGTGATATGTAGGATCTAACATTTTACGTCATCGATTTATTAGGGAGAGAAAAACGTTTTCATTTCATATGAAAGAGCTATGGCGGGTTGCTATGCCTATTTCCCCAAACCTGAGACCGCTAGTGCGTGCGTACCACCGTGTACTGTTATGACGCGTCCTCGGGTATTTTTATACAGGTAGCTCTATCGGAATCCTATGTCTAAGAATAGATTAATGGAAACAACCGAATGCGTTTCACGATAAAGACTCAACAAAATGCTTATTTCGTGTTATTTCTATGAATTTAAATCAAATAATATGCTGTTTGTAACACAAGATCGTACAATCATTACCAACAAGTTTTAAAAGGATTTAAGTTTCACTACTACTGCTTGCGTCATGCCGTTACCTGCTTTCTTATAAAACACACATCTTGATTTTGTTTTTCCTGCACCTTTGAATGGCAAAATGTTATATATAATTTTCGAATAGCATGTCTTACATGTGTATTGCGATTCTTTCTTTGTGCTCAGTCTTTGAATTCTGCATTTCAAACAATTTGAATAATAGATAAAATTACTAGTGCCAATTGGAGGGTGAAACAATTCATAAACATCTTTTAAAATGATGTTTACAAAGCGTAGCTTTACTGTACACGTGTACAGTGATTTGTTGACATGATTCAAAAGAAGATAAACCAATAGGTATGTTATTAAAACCTAAACAAAATGTCCCATTGATTTGAAAAAAAATAGTTGATTACTACATTAAGGAAAATGATCACATGTCTAAATTATAACAAATTAAAAAGGGTACCTGAACGTGGATTCGAACTTGGACCGTTTACTTCGTCTGGTCACAAGCTAACTGCGTTACTCATTTGGCCACATCGGCCACAGACGAAGAAGGGAATACAAACCCTTTTAACCCAAGAAACACCTGTCGCAGTTTAAGAAACTTGTTCACCCCTGTTTTTCATTATTTTGAGCACTTTTCCAAAGGAGGACCACTTTTCCGGATTACGATTTGTTTTTGCATATTACATCACGGAATAAAAAAGCTTATTCAAAAGTTGTTCCTCGGATGGGAAAGTGTTGAAAGCAAAAAAACCCACATCAGTCTTGGAAATCCTATCACTTTCATAGATATAGTGAATATGGCTATATTTGCAGTATCATATTAACAATACCTAATATCCCAGCAGTTCAAAAATTCATATTCAATTGATTTTTAATCTATTCTATACATTTTCGCTTCTAGAAATTATTTACTCATCAATTTTTTTTCCGTTTTCATAAATGCCGACTTAGGGAAATATGGGCAGTTTTCCGCCATAGCTCTTTATGAAACTCATCACGAATTTTTCATTTTAGCGAGCCTATTGAAAAAATCTTAAACTCGTTTCATTAATCTCATATGAAATGGAAACTCATGTAAGACCATATAACATAAATCGTTAAGTGTAAATAGCTAATAAAAAGATATTCTATCACCAAATAGTCGCAGTCAACAAAGAAATGCTGAAAATATACAGAAAAAATACACAGAAGACATTCTTAAACTTTACAGTAAAATATGAAAGTTATACTGAATATATGTTGTCAAAATATTCACAAGGCATACAGAAACAATATCATCAAAATATGTGCAACAGCTGTGCTAAAATTTACAGCAGAAATGTATAAAATATCTTCGAAAACTTTACAGTCGAAATAAACTAACGACGTACCGATTCTTAATAGTCGACAATTCCAAGATTACACTGTAATATGTAGTTGAAATATGGAAAAAGCAGTACCGAATCTTTACATGTACAAGATATATAGAATAGAACTAAGTTGAAAAAATACGATCGGAAACTTTACAGTCGAAATATAAAAAATGTTAGTGAAACTATACACTGGGTAGGCAAATTACACCGACATTCTGAAATTTTACAACTCAAACATATTAAAGTTATACCGAGAGAAAACATTAGAAATACACAAAAGATATAGCATACCATTACAGTGTTAATATACCCCTTAAGATGTTCCGAAACTATACAGTGGATATAAAACCCAAAGGTGTTCCGAAACTATACAGTGGATATAAAACCCAAAAGTGTTCCGAAATTATACAGCGGATATAAAACCCAAAAGTGTTCCGAAACTATACAGTGGAAATATAGAAAAGTTGTATTTAAATTGTGCACTAAAAAGCATACAGAAGTGTGCTAAAACTATACAAACGTCATAATGAAAATTGGTATAAGTAATGGGGGTAGTGCATACCTTATGATATTACTATGTCAGACACCTTATTATTATAAATCCCTGATATTTAAATAATCCAGGAATCGCTGGATTAGTTAAGTTTCATTCATTTGACATCAATTTGTATTATTTCCAATGCATTATAAATCAGTTTGATACATAATGGACATGCTGATATTCGTAAGTTTGAACAAAGAAATAAATCGAAACGAGTTCTCCTATACATACTGTCTACAAAACGAGGATACCACACTTAAGGATCCCCGTCCCTCCGCCTAAAAATGTAATGAGGCATTGGGTTTTTAAGATCTCTAACACTGAAAAACGACAGTGGAATTCTTCAGTGTTTTGCTCTGCCTGGGACGGGGATCCTTAAGCAAACTGTAACATTTGATCGTTTGAACATGTTCACAAATAAAATTAACTGTGTTACACAATGCACGTGTACATACCACTGTTCTTCAGAATGCACGTGACATTCGGCACGAGTTAATACATGTTTTACAGAAATTAAAACCCTAATGAAACCCCTCTCCCAGACCACGGACTGCTGTGAGATAATACAGAACCACGTGACATCATTGCCGTGCATAATTCCGTCCACGCACGTGTATCGCACGCTCTGATACATGCACTAATTTACAGCAAAAACATCAATTCGTACCACATTTTCATACTTTACATTCCCTAGTTGATTACACTTTATAAAGGTTGGCTATCCACATAGTTTTTCAATTAAATGACGACGGGTTCTCAATGTGTATGTCAGTCTGTGTCTAGACCCTTATATAGAGGGTCAATGAGGAGACGGGGTTGTTGAGGGGTACTGTACCACCGAATACTTTGAAACGCCATGAAACTAACTTATTATCTCAGTTTTATTAAATAATTCACACAGCGTCAGAAAGCAAGTATCATATGACAAAACAGGATGGTATCCGTTGGCCACGGTACCTTAAAAAACAATTATTGGTATTGTAATTCGCCCAGTATCGTTGTCGGCAGTTTATAAAATAAAGTGTCCACTTCACACAGTGTCAAATGGATTTAAGCGCCGTGTTAAAATCATTGTGTTACATGAAACCATTGAAAACACAAGAATAATAAAGTCACGCGTTCCAGAAGTGTAGGCGTCCTCTGCTTCTGATGACACCCGCCAAAAGCATCTAGGTCAAATGCAATTATTACCATGTCATCAAAGTTAGAGTAGGGGTAGTGAAACAATCAAGCGTCATATCTGAGAGCAAAAAACCCCGCAATTCTTTTGTTACCAGTTATGAAAAGCTCTGAAATAAATCAAGTTTCACTAGAAATTAAAACCATAGGAATGTCTACAGTCTGCTGCTAAATTTTGCTATGGAACTCAACAAAGTTATTGTCAATCAGGAAGGCATTCTGTTTATATCGCCGTTCATAAACTACGGAGTAAGATACATGTAGCAGACTCTAATCTAATTCCGTCGTATAACAAAACGCTTGTTATCATTGAGTGAACATATATCAATAAATAATGATAAAATGTAGTTCACATATTCATTAACTTCACACACAGATACTTGTGAGGGTTTATATTGTTTTCAACTACGTTCAATTTCTTATAATATATTCTTCCCTAAATGTGGAATAATTTAGTAACCAGCAGATAAATTTTCCCGGTGCGTTACTACCACTTACATAAACTCAGTCTGGAGACACACCACATAACGATATGAAATACCTATGTTTGGTGCATGGATGATTTCCCAACAATTCCCCGGGATAGTTGATAATCACCGGGAACACATTTCAGCGATTTATGAACAGTTTCAGCTCAGTTTCTTTATTTCCGAGAGCCATCCGACTCATAGATTAAATATCTAACAATCACATCATTTAATACATGTACAAGAGATTGTTGGCCTCCTGGTGGCTCTCACCGAGAAATTTCATTTTGTAAAAAAATATATACCTTGGGATTATGCCATCGTGATATAACATGAAATCAAGGTCAAGTTCTGTTCTTAAAAACTTCTGTGATAGAATCGCTTGATATATCTACCTCTCAGGACTTGATAAAATGGTGTAAAAAACAACATTTTATGATGAAGTGCAAAATACAGATTAACACTTCGTAAGCTTCGTTGCTTACAGTTAAGAGCTACGCACTGGTGGTATACCTAACTTTAAATACAGCCAAAATTATCCCCAGAGTGGGCCCCTTCTTTCTAATCAAATCAAGGCAGTTCAATACCGCCCAGTGAGCTGAAGAAGTCTTGATATCTGAACGGGACACGATAAAACAATGGGAAGCGAGCGACTGGGGCAGACACCTACTGTTTTAACCAGGGATAGTTAACAACAATTACCGACATTGTTGAAATACAAACAGATTATAGCGTCTAGTCATGCAGTGTCCAATTATACAATTAAACAACGTGATTCTGTCTGATAACCGCGATTTTCTGTAGAAAGCAGATACTTTTCTCTAATACGTGTTACAATTTTTCTCGGTAACTTATGATTACACAACTAAATTCGCCAAGGTATTTTTCTGTATAAAATTTAATACAATCTAATTAAAATTGGTATTTTATAGTACATAACTTATGCAGAAAGTTTCAATAACGTAAATAGGGTCCATTGTTGTAAATAATTTTGATGTTATAAAATCAATATTTAAAGTAAAAAACTATGCCAACTTCGTCTAAGTGAGAATTAATATGTAACACTGCCAAATTGTTGAAAAAACTAAAATAAAATATGTCATATTTACTAAGGCGATCTTATTGATATTCTAAAAGATACATTTCAGTTGCATATCCAGCACGAACATTTCTACAATAAGAAAAGTTCCAGGAATCAACACCTCTGCCGGTCGGGGACCGAGAAAAGAAGTAAGAGGTGACTAATTTGGGAACACCCTGCAGAATTGGGAATTTGCCCACAAAAGCAACCATAGCACCCACAGCAATATTTGGGATCTTTATATTTCTCTACTTCTAACTACCATTGATTTCCTAGTGCCTCGATATGCAATTCCTCACTAGTGGCTTTAATGTTGAACGTTCGCCCAGGTGAAGAAGGCAACGGGTTATGTCCCCCGGCCGGGAAATACCAAAGTCCTAAAAAATGGTAGTTGTTATTCCCTGCTTAACGTTCAGCATTTAGGGAAATGAAAACCAGTAAAATGTAACTGGGCGTAATGCTGTGCTAGGTGCCTTCGGCATGGTATTTCACTTAGATAGCACTATGAAGTCGGCATCAGATCCGCGCTATCACAAGGAGGCAAGCACGCCAACATACCCTGTCGCCGGCACACATACACATATGCACGATTACACAACACACATGGAGGGACTTCGTTAAATGACCTTAGCTGGACGTTAAACAAAATAAAACCAAGCCAGGAATCAAAACTTGAAAAATGTCCACATCCGAAAAATATGCTGAAACATCTTGTACAAAATGTGTAAACTGAAACACCATTTAACATAAGCCGTTGTAGAGATTGACTTGCTGGAGATGGTTAGGTAAAACCCATCAAATCCGTGTCTTTGTGTCGATAACAGATTGTCTCATCACCCACCGCTTGGCCAAAACATCACACTAACTGAGAGGAGTAGTATTCCACGTCGCTTCACCACAGACCAATCATCACAGAACCCTCCACTGAATTACCGAGCCCTAATTGTAGAGCCACGCCCTAATTGTCGAGCTACGCCCAGTCACCACAAAACCCTACACTGAATTACCGAGCCCTAATTGTCGAGCCACGCCCAGTCATCAAAGAACCCTCCACTGAATTACCGAGCCCTAATTGTCGAGCCACGCCCTAATTGTCGAGCCACGCCCAGTCACCACAAAACCCTACACTGAATTCCCGACCCCTAATTGTCGAGCCACGCCCAGTCCCCACAAACCCCTACACTGAATTACCGAGCCCTAATGGTCGAGCCACGCCCAGTCATCAAAGAACCCTCCACTGAATTACCGAGCCCTAATTGTCGAGCCACGCCCAGTCATCACAGAACCCTCCACTGAATTACCGATCCATAATTGTCGAGCCACGCCTAGTCATCACAAAACCCTACACTGAATTACCGATCCCTAATTGTCGAGCCACGCCTAGTCATCAGAGAACCCTACACTAAATTACCGAGCCCTAATTGTCGAGCCATGCCCAGTCATCACAAAACCCTACACTGAATTACCGATCCCTAATTGTCGAGCCACGCCCAGTCATCACAAAACCCTACACTGAATTACCGAGCCCTAATTGTCGAGCCACGCCTAGTCATCACAGAACCCTACACTAAATTACCGAGCCAAAATTGTCGAGCCATGCCCAGTCATCACAAAACCCAACACTGAATTACTCAGCCCTAATTGTCGAGCCACGCCTAGTCATCAGAGAACCCTACACTAAATTACCGAGCCCTAATTGTCGAGCCACGCCCAATCATCAGCAAAACCCCACCCTCTATTGGGCCCACGACTCCCTGTCTCATTCAAATATGTTATATTGTAAGAAATCTCATTATCCTTATGGTAAATTACGTCAACTAAAATCCTTTCCACAAACTGTCAGATGTTTTATTATCGTTGAGTACATAACAGACTCGGATATAGATTGGCTCTTACACACAGATATTAGTTGTCTGAGAAAACAAAATATTTCTTCAATTGACAAACATGTACAATAATGATAGCCTCAGGCACAAGGGGCTGTTTTGACGTTGGTACGAGGGAGACCATCCGCCATTCAAGATTAGCGCTACTATTGATTTAACTTCATATCTGCTACCTTAATTGTATTATTGGGACTAATTGTAAAGAGGTATGGCGGAAAACTGCCCGTATTTCCCTAAGTCGGCATTTATGAAAACGGGAAAACAAATTAAGGAATAAAACATTTCGTGTATCAAAAATGTATACAAAAACTATAGAACCAATTGAATATGAATTTTTAAACTGCTGAGAAATTAGGTATTGCTTATATGATACTGCAAATATAGCAATATACACTATATCTATGAAATTGATGGGGTTTCCCGGACATAAAAAAGTACTTCCAACACTTTCCCATCTGAGGACCAACTTTTGAATAAACTTTTTGTGACCGTGATGTAACATGCAAAACCAAAACGTATTACGGAAAAGTGGTCCTCCTTTGGGAAAGTGTTCAAATAATGAAAAACAGGGTATATCAAGTTTCTCTGGACTGCGACAGGTGTTTCTCGGGTTAAATAAGTTTGTAATTGCAAATATCTATATGTTCTTTGTAGACGAATGTGTAACGCAGTTTACTTGTGACTAAAAAATAAACGGTGCAGGTTCGAATCCTCCCTGATTTTTTTTTATATTATTAATATTAAGGCATGTGATCATTTTCCTTAATAAAGCAATGTTTTGTTTTTCAAATCGATGGAAAATTTTGTTTACATTTTAATAACATACCTTTTGATTTATCAGTTTTGTTAGTAATAATTTCGTTACTATTTAGTGCGACATGCGGATTATCGCCCGAAACCGGATACTTTCTCAGAACTCATTCTGAATGCTACCGATTTACCGAACGCAGGTAGTAGTGATGAAAATTAAATCCGTTCAAAACTGTTTCGTATAGATTGCACGATCTTGTATTACATATAAGCGTATAATTTGTTATAAATCAATATAAAAACGCGAAATAAGCATTGTGTTGAGCCTTTATCGTTAAACGCATGTATTAATACCCATGGCATTGAATTCGTCTGTTTACAATAATCTATTCTTAGACACAGGAATCCGATAAAGCTACGTATACCTGTATAAAAATACCTGAGGACGCGACATAACAGTGCACGGTTGGTGCGCGCACTAGCGTAACTTAACTTTGGGGAAATAGGCATAGCAACCCGCCATACCTCTTTATGATAAAACAAATACAGCAAGCTCTTAAATACCCAATCAAATAGGACACGTCAACACCATATGTTGGGTAAAGCAGGCATATTACTATCAGGAAAGGGAAATTTCACAATTGAAAAATCGAAATAATCACGCTTCGGGTAAAGTAAAGTTATAGGAGTGAGAAAAAGCCACCTGATAGAGTAGTACATTTTGCCTTATTGTAAATCTTGGTAATAAGATATCCCTGTTGGTCATGTTGTACGTAAACATCGAGGAAAGCGGCTGAAGCAGATGATTATGAAATGCCTTTTATTTCAGGTTTAAGTTCCATGCAATTGACGTGATATATAGATTTCTTGTTATAGCTTCAGGACAGTGCATCATCGATATATCAGAAAGTGAAATTGAAGGGCTATATTGACAGCCGGATAAGCTCACATATCTGAAAACAAAAAAACAATTCAAATTGGAGAAAGACACAGAAATGTCAACAGTCTGCTTACCATCGTGCTCTAAAACAATATGTCAACCGGGAACTAGATTATCTCATATCGGCTTTTGTCGTTCGCATTTTTCAATAAATATGCTTAAAATACTACAGAGAACACCCTAATATTGATATCGCCGTTAACATCAGTTATATCCTACCTCTGACAATACCGACATACCGTCGTACCGTCGATACAGAAGTAACATAGCTACGTCTTACAGGTATTCTAAACCCATCGCTTCTTCGATAGGAAACTACATACAAGCACTGCAACAGCTTACCTTCAGCATGTTCTTGTTCCGTATTCCCATACAACTATGGTCCAGGGCTCTTCGATAATCCAGCGCCCCTGGGATATGTCACAGCAAAATTGAAGGATCAGTACTAGTGTGCGCCACTTTTTTGACGAGACAAGAAGACCAGTTCGATCCTGTGATGTACATCAAAAGAATCTCGCGGTCACGTAACGGTAACATTGACAGGCTGTAAAGTCGGATGTTGCTCCTTTGTAATCTTCAAAGGGCAGGTATCAGCCTAGCGATTGGTCAGGGTTTTTCACCTGAGAACAATCAAGCAGCTATCTTCGTGCATTCAATTTAAAGAGAACAAAAGTGAGCGTAACCCCTGGATATCGAGGATGTGGTCCAGCTGGACAAGTAAAGATGCAAAACTACGAGTGGAGAGACGCCTACTATCACTTGCAATGTGAGTTCCAAGATACTTCTGGATTCTGTAGAAGACTACGCCCGTCAATGGGCAAAACGAGAGCAGGCTGATTTAGATCCAATTTCAGAGATGATAAAATATATCATGTCGATCATTCAAAAAAAATTAGCATAACAAGAGGCCCAATGGGCCTGTATCGTTCACCTGGTATTAATCTCACACGTGTTACCTGTAATCTTGAATATAAGTCAATGTAATTCATTTTAACAAACTTAGTAGCACTTTATTCAAGCATGCTAATGGCCAAATATAAACATTCTGAGCCTTACTGAGCTTCAGTAGAAGTCGTTTAAAGATTTTGAACATATTTGATCCATGTGACCTTGAATAAATATCAAGGACATTCATTTGAACATACTTGGTAGCCCTTCATAACATTATGTTAAGGGCAAAATATCATCATCCTGCACCTTTAGGTTATTCAGAAGAAGTTGTTTAAAGGTTTCAAACATATTTGACCCCTGTCAAATTGAAAAGAATTCAAGGTCATTCATTTGAACAAACTCGGTAGCCCTTTATCACAGCATGCTTCTGGCCAAATATAAACATCAACAGTCTTTTTGGTTATTCAAAAGAAGTCGTTAAAAGATTTAAAACATATTTGACCCCTGTGAACTTGAATATAAGTCAAGGTCATTCATTTTAACAAAGTTGGTAGCCCTTCATCCAAGCATGCTAATGACCAAATATCAACATCCTGGTCCATTTGGTTATTCAGTAGAAGTTGTTTAAAGTTCTTTTTTAAACTATTGACCCCCCGTGACCTTGAATATAAGTCAAGGTCATTGATTTGAACAATCTTGGTAGCCCTTTAGCTCAGCATACTACTGGCAAAATATCATCACCCTGGGCATTTTGGTTATTCAGAAGTTGTTTAAAGTTTTTAACATATTTGACCCCTGTGACCTTGAATATGGGTGAAAGTCAGTTATTTTAACAAACTTGGTAGCCCTTCATCCCATCATGCTACTGTCCAAATATCACCATCCTGGTCCTTTTGGTTATAAAGAAGAAGTTGTTTAAAGTAAAATATTGACGCCGGACGGATGACAGATGGACGACGGACATCGCACCACGGCATAAGCTCACCTGGTCGAAGCATAAGCTCACTTGGCCCTTCGCCCAGGTATTGTGACACTGTATATACCAGAGGACTTAATTGAACGTAGGTTTTGAAGAACTCGAAAGAATCTCTCCTAAATATCCACTATTGATCACAGACCATACATGCAAAAGGAACGCTTTCGTTGTCTTATTATGAGAGCATTCCTTCCAAGAAAAGCGAATGTTGATACAAAAATTTGCTTGCCAAACATTTTCGAGTATAATTTGTCAATATACTGACGTTGAAATTGTGAGAATGACTGAACTCCCGTTTGACAATATCGTGTTGAGTGCGATGGCATGATTTTCAAGCAAGATACATGGATACTTTTACGATCAAACTGTGACCCTCTTGTGGCGATTTGTTTTGTTTTCATATTATAAGGACTGGTAACAAAGATCTTGCAAAGTTTTTCTATTTCATTTTCGGATTTAACGGAGATGTGTTGTCTTTAAATAACCAGAAAACCAGAAATCTATTGACGACATCGATCGTATATACCGGACTGGAAAGCAAGGATGCTACAGACTCGTCTACATCAGCCCCTTTTATCTATCATTACGTACAACATGACCAGCAGAGTTGGCTTACTTAAGAGTTGTACGATAAGCGTGACGATTTTGATTTTCTGTTTGTGAACTTTCCATTTCTTGATAGTAACCTCCCCAAATTTCGTTGCTAACATGTTGCAGTAAAATGCTTGCCCCGAGTATCATAATTTGTGTGAAATCATAAAGACTGTGGACGGACAAGCTTACAACACTGGGTTTCCAGGTATGCAAGTCTATGGAGATTACATGCAAGGAATACGGTCACCACCATGATGCCATTGGGACATATGCTATTTCTTTGTGTGATATGAAGGACGCTGTTTTAGATTGAACCTTTTCAGCGTCTCAATGTACACATTTTACTTGGTTCATATTTTGCCCTATTTTTATTGATTTTGACATCAAATGACGTTTTTTGTTGAGACTTTGGTATTCTTGTTTTTTTGAAGAGACATCTCTCACAATAAGAGAATGATTGCGTTCCTTTGGTTTGGTAGTGTATTGATTGAAAAGAATCCAACATTCAGATAGAAGAATCACTTTTGACCACAGGATCGATCAAATCATACCTCGAAGTTTTTTAAACTAACATTCCATTAGTTTCACCTCCATATTATACAGTATCACTATTGTAAGCCTGATTTAACGGTTTTAAGGATAAGAGTAAGAAGTTTAGACAACGGCCTGGTTGAGCAACCAGCAGATCCAGCTATAAAACTTTTTGTTTAAGGATTATCTTAAGCTTCCTAATCTGGCTTATCTCTTTATCATTAACTAGTATTCCGAAAATTATATCACAAATTCATGGTTAGCTAGTATTTCGTCCTTTGAAAAATTGAAAAAAGAAAAATCACAGGAATGAATTGTAACAATGTTTGCAGACAAAAATCTTTCTGCTTAGACAATTGCAGATTTCTGTTATGATTTCTGTTTGCATTTCAAGCTAACTCTTTCTGTACGATGGATATGATCGTTTAGTCAGTCTGAAAGTGAAACCAATTCAAATGCTCTAGAATAACCAATCATCATCCAAATTAAATTTCAAGGGAGGTAACAAACCCCATTCCCAGATATAACGTGTAAGACAATGAAGCACAACTCTTATCTCAAATCACAGGTATGATGTATTGGGCAGCATGAGACTGGGCCATGGTTAAAGTTTAGCACCATTGGCGTTTAACATTGGGTATTAGAGTAAAACTACAAGCAAGAGAATGTGTGTTTTGTTTTACAACATACAGTAGAATATATTCTAGGTCTCTGGAGATATATGAAAGTTTCAACATTTACTTTTTTTTTTTTAATTAGGAATATTGGCATTGACAGTTACATAAGTAAGTTTACACCTTCCTTTGTTATCTTTGTCTTTGTTATCGTTAAGGCCAGGACCCCCACCCCTGATGTCCGGTCATTGCCTTAAACGGTAGGAAACTTTATTTAGTGTGTCTACAGTCAGGAATCACATTTTTACTCAACTTGAAAAAGTAGAAATATATATGTGAGGTATAGCTACTTATATAGAGCAGGCACCTTTTAGATTGCTTATTGACTGGTAACGGGGCGAGTCTGAAGCTGCTGTATGTCACTCTAGTATTTATTGACTGGTAACGGGGAAGGTCTGAAGCTGCTGTATGTCACTCTAGTATTTATTGAACTGTGTTACAAGTTTCTTTATTGAAAACAAGGAAAGAGGAAGAAAACGGTTGGTTTTATCACTTTTATTTGGTCTCTTCATGACAGTTAGACTGCAACTATCTACAAAATAGCATTTCTCACTCATATCTCAGATACAAAACACATCAGGCTGTCTATATATATAGATCTGTACACTATTTGTTCAAAACATAATTAGCACACATTTGACATCAGTCCATAAAAATACCAGGGCCTGTAATCATGAAACCGTTCTCATGCTCAATCATGGATTTTGTGCTCAAGCCTATTTTCTTGTTCCGGTTATAAATTATTTAAATAATCTTATTTTGTCAATTATTTTGAAAAGAATTGAGACTTAAAAGCCGAATACTGTTTTCAATGTTTTCAATTAAATTTTTGATCATTTGAAATTATTCAAGTGGGTTACTAGAAAGCTAGGTTGAGCACAGAATCCATGCTTGAGCATGAGAACAGTTTCATGAATATGGGCCTAGAAATCTTAGTTACACTTGGCTTATTTTTATTATAAAGTCATTACTAATTTTTTTCGAAGGAACCTGAATTTCTATTTGGTCAGATTTTCAATGTTGGTTGTGATCAAAGCTTGATATAATATTTAATTTGTTATCTCAATAAAAACTATGCTGAACAATTTACTTGTGTACATTTAGTAATATATGTCTAATCACTATCAGTATTCCTAGCAGAAAACATTCCCAAATTTTCAGGTGACCTGTTTTCAATACTGTCTTTAAAAGTCAACTTTCCTTCCCAAAAATCCATGACTTATTTTCAAATAATTTGTTCTATTAAAGGTAAACATGTACATTTGAACCCTTTGCTTGACAAACGAAAATTTGTTTTATAAGCTTGCACTATAAGTTTTCAATTACTGTTCAAAACAAACTTAGCATTTATTATTCATGATGAATCTTATTTCGAATGTTTGGTATGATGTTTCCCATCAGAACCGTCTAAAAAAATACCATTTTATGCAAATTGCAACTCTGCCACTTCAAAGGACTGTGATGTCATTTTTGACATGGCTTATCCAAGCATCTAGAAAGAGGAATTAAGAAATCCAGGTATCATATGGGAGAAACAATTATAATGTATAGATTTATGTTTATTTTAAAGAGGAAAATTATCTTGAATTAGAAACATGATTTAATGAATATCACCTCCTCATCAATAAATTGTCGAAAGAAAAATTGTGAAAAAAGATTTGTGAATATCAAAAAGTTGACAGCAAGTGAGAAATACATGGTAACATTGTTGCTATTTCTTTCTATAAATGTGTTCCTTTGGGCAATAGCATCAGGTGAAGAGGAATTGATTTCCTGTGTTATAAACAAAGGAAGACAACTCTTCTTGGGTCATCATATGAGATCATTTTAATAAGAACAAAAGCGGTAGGACCTATTGCCCCTGTTCAACATAGTAAACTAGTCCACATTAAATGGTGGGTTAGTTTATGTAGGTTTAACAGGGGATGTAAATGAATTATATCATTGACATGGTCAAGTCAATTAAAATAAATGTAAATTATAATTATATATATATATAATTCATATATTTATATGAAATATTTTTTGGACTAGATATATTTATTAGGAACATATATATATATAAATTTTATGTTTTACATCAATATTGCAGACATTAATTTTCTCTTTAACACACACAAACATCCACACATTCAAGTCCAGCTTCCATTTACAACAAACAAACTCACTATGTGTATCTATTATGTAAATTATGTTAGTATTATGACATTTTATTCTTCATGCTCTTCACCCAGAGCAGTTTAACTGTAATTTTCTCCCAGCTTTACTGCCTTCATTGTCTTTTTAAGATCAGCAAAGTAGGATTTCATCTTTCTTCTCCAGAACGCTTACCATTTTTACCAAGTTTAGGAGAAGCATCACTAACAGATGTGAGGGGAGACAACTCTTGTTGACTCAACGCCTTGTCGCAGTGTGTCAAAAACACTGCTGTACATTTCTAGTCAGTCCACACTTAGCGTGCAGCTGAACTCATTATGATCTCAGAACTTCATGGCTGATCATTTCTTAAACATCTCAGACTTTTGTGACAATAATTTGCCAACAAACAGGAATATACTTTGTCTATAAAAAGTTTGTTAAAAAAATAACATGTCCACAAACCTGGTTGCTGACGCAGCACAGCGAACATCATACAACACTGGTTCCTCCGACAAGGCTTCTTGATCATGGCGGCCAACAGACCTCATCACTTTTGTTCCACAAAGTGCTGACACTTCCACAGTTTGACACGTATTCCCTTTGATGTAGCACTAAAACAACAGTCGATCTTACACTGTATCAGGAACAATATACTCCCTTTGATGTAGCACTAAAACAGTCTATTTTACACTGTATCAGGTACAATGTATTATCAAGTTTAATTACACATTAAAAGCAGGTCAAATCAGCTATCACAAATGCTCTCCGTTACACATCAAAAATGAGATTCGGGATAAAAAGTCACGTCACTAATGCTAAATACAATGCCCTGGGCATGGTACAAATGTATTGTGTCGACAAACGACATTTGGTAAACAAATGAGTGTCCTTGAATACCAAGAACAACACTAATTACCTCCCACACTTAACAGTGGTCAACAACCAGGAGTGACCTTGACCTCTAACAACAATGATGACCTTCAAATCTTCATCACAATGACTTGAGCTACTCACAACCTCCCAAGTGGCGTTCGACATTGCATTTCGTAGTCTTTTAATAATGTTTAACAACCAGGAAAAACCTTGCTCTCACAAGACAGTCTTGTGTCCTACAACACTTCTGTTGTATACAGTAACAAGAGTAGCTCCAGTAAATGTACAACAATCTGAAGCAATAAGCACTTATTATGCCTGTATTGTTCACAAGAGAATTTTAAAGATCCAACTGCGACCTTCTACATAGTC
Source organism: Mizuhopecten yessoensis (assembly GCF_002113885.1). Classification (NCBI taxonomy): domain Eukaryota; kingdom Metazoa; phylum Mollusca; class Bivalvia; order Pectinida; family Pectinidae; genus Mizuhopecten; species Mizuhopecten yessoensis. The sequence goes on along the minus strand of NW_018403434.1, from coordinate 775,991 downwards.
CTTGAGGCAGGTGGTGGTGGTTCATCAGCTTCATATATTATACGTAGGTTCATAAAACCAGACCTGGAAAATACAAAAATGATTTATTTACATTTAGTTTTAAGTGTAGTTGTAATTGTTGTAAATTGACAAAACTGGAAACTCAAATCATCCAAGGTTTCTATTGCAGCTCCTGGTAAGTAATGCTTTTGTGTTTTGTTGAAGCGAGGAAGCTTTATCGAGTAAAAGGAATGATTTTGATAGCAATTGTTTTCAATTTTCTGTACTTTCTCTGGTGTTTCAGGATTCCGATGATTCCACCGTGACATTGTACCCACCGTTTCATGTAGAGCCAGATGACTGTACCAAGCAGCTCCTTGACAATGATGACAGACAGGTAGATAAGGACAATGTAGCTCGTATCAGAAATCATCTGTCGGATACTTTTCAGGAATGCATCCATCTGTACCTCCGCCACCGTTGACTCCGCCCCTGAATGTCTGATAAAAACAAAGATTATCATCATTTTACCTGTACAGTGTTTTCTTGTGAACTGAGTAATGTTATCATTTGACCTGTATAGAATTATCATGTGACCTGTATAGACTTAGCATGTGATACTGTTATAGTGTATCATGTGACTATAATATTCTTAAGTGCACTATTGTATAGCACATAAATTTCAAGGAGTTCAACTTTTACACTGTTGCACCAAATATATTTCCCTTTACATTGCTGAATATAAGGTTGATTTTTTCAGATTTGCTTTTTATTAAAGTTTTTATTTTGCCAATTGTGTTTAATTTAATGAAGCCCTAGCAAAATATAATAACGATTTTCTTTTATTTACTCTGCATTTTCGTACCCCTCATACAGCTCCGGTTCGACCTGCTGAAAGTGACAAGCTGATATCTGTATATCGTTGAATCTGGTGTTGAGTGGTTTATTACACTTGGCCTTTACGTCCAGTTGCTGGAGGTATTTACAGTAGAGCTGACCGTGGGCATCGCCGAGGACCTGCCATTGTCTCTCCACCATCTTGTACACGTAATGGTGGCGCTGTATGTGTAAGTTTACCAGCTCTTGGTATGTTGGGTACTCCATCATGTTGATACGCATCGAATGGGCCTTTATACGATTATTGATGAAGTCTTCGTTCATTTTTAGGAGATCATCCTGGAAAAAGAACAAGTGTATTGAAATTTACTTTTAAAGGAATTAAATAATACATGGCATGATATATTGGTTTGGTTTGGTTTAGTATTGTTTAACGTCCTATCAACAGCTAGGTCATTTAAGGATGGCCTCCCCTGTGTGCAAGATGCATGCGTGTAGTGTATGCGTGTGTTTTGGGAGGCTGCGATATGTTCGTGTTTGTCTCCTTGTGATAGCGCGAAACTGCATGGTGCTGACTATATAGTGCTACCTCACTGAAACATACTGCCGAAGACACCCAGCAGGATACCCCACCGGGTCACATTATACTGACAACGGGCGAACCAGTCGTCCCACTCCTAAATTGCTGAGATTTAAGCAGGAGTAGAAACTACCATTTTAACAGACTCTGGTATGTCTCAGCCAGGGGACGGAACCCAAGGCCTTCCTCACGGGGGCGAACGCTCAACTAAAGGCCAAAAGTGCAGGTAAATACTCTCTAAAAGCACCACAAAGCCAGATTTAACATTGTTATTTTACCATAAAATACAATTTAAAATCTCAGAAAAATTAGAAAAGTTAATTGCGGTACTCACAATGTTGTTGTAATATCCTAGGTAACTGAATGTCTCTCTGTTGACGAAGTGGAAGGTTGCCACGGACAACACATACATAATTAGACACACCAGCACCGTGGCTATCACCTTCGGTATAAACATACTTGATAGTATCTGGAAAAGATAATAATGTCATTTTATCATTTTCTCTCTTCCAAATATGGCAACTGGACAAATAAACTGATCAAAGGACTATGTATGGTTTGGGCCTTTTTTGGCCCCCAAATCCATCAAAATTAAAAATCTTCCATAGAACTTTCAAATGACAGTTTCTTTAATTTTGAATACTTCCCTGGTACTATTATATAAACATTCATTTAGGTTTTCAATTATGGCTGTCATGGTAACCAGTTAATATTTGCATAAATTAATGAAATTTGAATATTCAGTAAATTTTGACAGGTTTTTGCCTAGTGTTTCTCTTAGTTACCATAAAGTGCATTCTTGAACTAACTATCTATTTCTCCTAAAGATGTATTACAGATGCCTACATATTATCCTTTGATATTAAGTTTGTTCAAGCATGCACTCTACAGTTTCCAGAAGGAAAACTATGCAAAATATGACAAAATTGACTGAATATTCATTTTTTTCTTATTTATGCAAATTTGAACTTGTTACCATGGCAACAATAATTAGAAATACAAATTGATATTTTCATGACAGTGTTTGGGAAGTATTTAAAATAAAAGAAACAGTAATTTCAAAGTTCATTTAAAGGTTTTGAATTTTGATGCATTTGGGGGCTAAAACACGCCCAAACCATACACAGTCCTTTGGTTTAAATGAACAACTTAAGTGATTAAACATAAAAGTATGTCAAGACTATTAATCAATTCAAATGTTGAAAAAAAAAAAAACAATTAAATCAAATAGACAATAAAAATTCTTAAATACTTACTTTAAAGAAGAATTCCTTCATTGTATGGAAAAATCCTTGTTTAAACCATTTTTTTCGCTTCTTTATATACGCTTCACTTTCACTGGCGTGTCGGGATCGTGCTGTAATTAAGTCAATTCAACAACATTTTGAACAGAGAAATCAATAAATAAAAAATATCTCATAAAAAATATGACTTCATAGTGTACAACAGAAGCCAGTCTGATGTATGTTTCTAGATATTGGAATTAAATGAGGACAAGTGATTTTTATTAAATATCATGTCATATTTTATCAAAATTCATTTTAACCCTTTCACCCCTAGGTTACTCTACCATAAATTTATCTGGATGAATCCATTATGGTCCACAGTGGTGAAAGGGGTTAAACAACCAGGAGTTGTTTAATGCTATTACTATATGATGCCATATTGTCATCCTGATATTGATAGATTATATTATCTATGGGTGATATAGATATGTTCTATTATCTATGGGTGATATAGACATGTTCTATTAGCTATTGGTGATATAGATATGTTCTATTATCTATGGGTGATATAGATATGTTCCAGTATCTATTGGTGATATAGATATGTTCTATTATCTATTGGTGATATAGATATGTTCTATTATCTATGGGTGATATAGAGATTCTATTATCTATGGGTGATATAGATATGTTCTATTAGCTATGGGTGATATAGATATGTTCTATTATCTATGGGTGATATAGATATGTTCCAGTATCTATTGGTGATATAGATATGTTCTATTATCTATGGGTGATATAGATAGATTCTATTATCTATTGGTGATATAGATGTTCTATTATCTATGGGTGATATATATATGTTCGAGTATCTATTGGTGATATAGATATGTTCTATGATCTATGGGTGATATAGATAGATTCTATTATCTATGGGTGATATAGATAGTTTCTATTATCTATGGGTGATATAGTTTCTATTATCTATGGGTGATATAGATATGTTCTATTTTCTATGGGTGATATAGATATGTTCCAGTATCTATGGGTGATATAAACAGTTTCTATTATCTTTAGGTGATATTGATAGATTCTATTATCTATGGGTGATATAGATATGTTCTATTATCTATTGGTGATATAGATATGTTCTATTATCTATGGGTGATATAGAGATTCTATTATCTATTAGTGATATTGATAGATTCTATTATCTATGGGTGATATAGATAGTTTCCATTATCTATGGGTGATATAGATAGTTTCTATTATCTATGGGTGATATAGATAGATTCTATTATCTATGGGTAATGTCAGTCTATCATTTTTGTTGTTGTAGGGCATGTCAGCATGATACAATTAAATCCACTAATGTGTACAACAGCTTTATTAAGTATGGACATCTTTGATACCCAGATTACCTCAAATTCTATTAAAGTTCTCTACATATGTACATGTAGTTCATGAAAACCTGTAAATAAAACGTTTATACATGGTACCAGTGAGTTTGACATTAAGTTATATACGTACCTGTCTTGTCGCGGATGTCGAGGTAGATTGGATACCCAAACAACAGGAGCTGACTGATACCTATGGCCTTTAACATACGGTGAAGGAACCACACTAGGTCTATAAACAACATCAAACCAAAAAATACAAAATATCCACCATAACCAGCCCCTGACATCTTCTGGCCACCGGTCTGGGTCTCTGTCCCGTTTTGTTCGTACGATGGTTTGTTGTAGCCCTGAGGTTGGTTATTGTATATCCAGTAGTTATGTGTCTCCAGTGTTTTCTGATTGGACGTTGTCGTTGGTAACCGTTGTGACTGGCCACTGGTCCCTCCCATCACCGTGTCAGCCATACTGAACCTTGGTAGTTGTGGAGTTGGTATCGGGGTGTCTGTCACATAAAACTTTTATCTCAACGACATGGACAGAAATACACATGAAGGATTAAACTTGTTTATTTGTCAATAGCTGTCATTTCTTGTAAAATCGAGTTAAGATAGATACCCACAGGGATAAAATGTCCCAAAGTCACAAGGTGTGTCTAATTTATGTCCAAATATAAATTGGTATAGACTTTGGTGTATTGACAATAAAACACATTTAATCTAAATCCAGTTGAATAAGTGCGAGGATGAATCATTTCCTTCCAATTTTTTAATTTTTGTTTGTTTGCTCCTTTTTTACTTTATTTTATTTCCATAAAAACTACACCAATAAGACTTGATATATTATCTTGTCACATATTCAATAGAATTTTGCTGAAATGATAAGAAATTGAGAATAGGTGAATTGTGTAAAGTTTGAGCACTCGCTTGTTGACTAATCAAATCCTAGGACTTACCAGTCGTTGTATGTAAGAGGTCATTCTTTAACCCCATCCAATCAAATCCTAGGACTTACCAGTTGTTGTATGTAAGAGGTCATTCTTTAACCCCATCCAATCAATGAACGGCTTGGTGGGCAGGTTCATCATGTCCCGTAAAATCTTCACTTTACGTCGCAGGAAGTTAGCTCCTGACAGCCACTTGTTTTTCTCCACACTATCGTAGGTGTCACGTATATCAGAGGAGAAGACCTGCCTTGTGTACTTCAGGTAGTTATTGTATCGGTAACTAAAACAACAAGAAACACCAACATCTTACATACAAGTCAATCTAGTTTTTGTCCATCTAACATTTCAAACTGTAGTTATTGTATCGGTAACTAAAACAATAAGAAACACCAACATCTTACATACAAGTCAATCTAGTTTTTGTCCATCTAACATTTCAAACTGTAGTTATTATATCGGGAACTAAAACAACAAGAAACACCAACATCTTATATACAAGTCAATCTAACTTTTGTCCATCTAACATTTCAAACTGTAGTTATTGTATCGATAACTAAAACAACAAGAAACACCAACATCTTATATACAAGTCAATCTAGTTTTTGTCCATCTAACATTTCGACTGAAAAGCAGAGTTGGAAAAAATATTATCTACATATTAGTAAAAGAAAGCAGGGTTGTCAGTACATGTACAAGCACAAGGTCTAATGAGTTACCTCCCTTGTGTGTGATACAGGCCACAAAATAATCATTCATTATCTAATGTGATTTGGTGTTAAAATTTGTGAATCTTACACTGAACTTTTTTTGGAATAGAGAACAAAGGCATATTATGATTTTAAAACAATATAAGCCTGAAAAAAAATACAACTTCACTTATGGTGAGGAGCTTCTGTGTGTGGTCAGACAGGACGGTGTTTAGACCTCTGTGACCTAACAGGTGAGACACGTACCTAACGATGGCCAGACTATTGGTGAAGCTCTGTAGCAGCTGTTGTGTGTGGTCAGCCAGAAGGTTGTTTAGACCTCTGTGACCTAACAGGTGAGACATGTACCTAACGATGGCCAGACTATTGATGAAGCTCTGTAGAAGTTGCTGGGTGTGGTCAGCCAGAAGGTTGTTTAGACCTCTGTGACCTAACAGGTGAGACACGTACCTAACGATGGCCAGACTATTGGTGAAGCTCTGTAGAAGCTGCTGGGTGTGGTCAGCCAGAAGGTTGTTTAGACCTCTGTGACCTAACAGGTGAGACACGTACCTAACGATGGATAGACTATTGGTGAAGCTCTGTAGAAGTTGCTGGGTGTGGTCAGCCAGAAGGTTGTTTAGACCTCTGTGACCTAACAGGTGAGACACGTACCTAACGATGGCCAGACTATTGGTGAAGCTCTGTAGAAGCTGCTGGGTGTGGTCAGCCAGAAGGTTGTTTAGACCTCTGTGACCTAACAGGTGAGACACGTACCTAACGATGGATAGACTATTGATGAAGCTCTGTAGAAGTTGCTGGGTGTGGTCAGCCAGAAGGTTGTTTAGACCTCTGTGACCTAACAGGTGAGACACGTACCTAACGATGGCCAGACTATTGGTGAAGCTCTGTAGAAGCTGCTGGGTGTGGTCAGCCAGAAGGTTGTTTAGACCTCTGTGACCTAACAGGTGAGACACGTACCTAAAGATGGATAGACTATTGGTGAAGCTCTGTAGAAGCTGCTGGGTGTGGTCAGCCAGAAGGTTGTTAAGATTCTCTTGTTCCATCCTTGTCTTCGCCTCCCTTTCCATCTCAACCTTCAACTGTCAAAGAAAATGAGTGATCAACTCAAGATCAAATTCTAGACTTTCAGAAATCTTTGTTAACTGTGAATTAATCAACTGTTTGAGAGTGACGCATGATAACACAGCTATCACCTCTGTGTTGTTGTTACAAATTCTATTGTTATGTAAGGACTGGTTATTGAAATATGAATTTCGAGGTTGCATATCAGGAAAGTTAGGGTAGGGAGATAGAAATTATTCTATGATATTTGTTTTTCAATTGCTGGTCATTAGTGAATTATGTATTTGTTTGATTTTTTTATGTTTTTGTTTTGTTTTGACTTTTCGACTTTTCAAAATTAGACCAAAGTATTGTTTCTATAAGGTTTGTACCTCCAAGAAAATATAAGTAGGTACTGTAGGTAGCAATGTTTGTATAAATGACTTATATTTTCAACCATATTCTGATATTATTAACAATGATGATAGTCGCTTAAAACCACTTACTTACTCTTGAACTGCAATTCTTGCACTTTTGATTGTGAAAATTAAAAAAATATTCATGACCAAATAAAAGGTTTGGGGTCTGCATTTTAGGACAAAGATTCTGAGGAAGGCATGGATCCCTGCAGAAATGGTTTAAGACGTTAAAGGTGTCCAACTGTATTGTGTTGTTGTGAGTGATGGACCAATATTTTCTTATTATCTCACTGTTGTATTTGACAAGGCTGAGCTCACACTTTACATGTCCACCTAATGGCCATACAATAATCTACCTTAGCAAAATCTTCTGTGATCTTGTACATTTGTTGTTCACACATAGCCTTCGAACTGTTGGACAGTTGGTTCTGTCTTGTTATCTCTGCCAGCAGGTGGCGCTCCATGTGGTCAAGCTCTAGGTGGCTGTATGCTGACTTGACAGAGCGCTGTTGTTGATAGTTCTGGAGGAAGGCCGTGGTGTCACTTGAAGTGTAAAGGTAACAGCAATTCAGAATGTGTGATAGTACTGTGTACCGGGAACTTTTTGCTGCAGTTTAATCTTTCCTTTTTTGCCCTCCGTAATGAGGGTGAATTTTTCATTACAGCTAGAGGTGTCACGATTCACCGCGATGCACTTGTACCACGATTATTTATGTTCGATATTGATTCACGATTTTTTTCTTCTTCTGGATTGTCGATGTGTCACGATCTGAATATTAGTGTATGCTGCGAGACATTCAATTTCATTGGCTGATCTTCAATCGGCTGCGAGGATGCAATTTTCACAAAGCATTCATAACAAAATGGCGGACCGCCGCAAGGAAATGAAAATTTGTGATGCTCCGGCAAGCTTCAAATAAACAAGAGGCCCATGGGCCTTAACGGTCACCTGATATATTTATACAGAGAGTTGATTTTGTTTTTAACATGAACAGAAATATTATTCAAAGTGACAAAAAACAATAAAACCACCTTACTCAATATCTAGCATACAGATTTCAGACTAAAAAGGATTTGAAACTAGCACCTCTGATTCTTAACAAGGAAAATGAAGAAATTTTAGCACACTGACTCCTTTGAGCCCCACCCTACAGCCCTTGGGGGTAGGGCTGACTCAAAATTTTCAAAGTATCAAACTGTCGGTTCAAGGTTATAATTCCAATCAAGTTATTAACATGTAATAGGGGGAAACATGAGACCCCAGGGTCAAGAAATTCACAATTTTGGTAAAGCACCATAAGACCCTTCCATCTATGAAGAGTATTTGATTCTACCATATCTGGGTCTTGAGAAGAAGATTTTTGAAATTTTAGTAAATTCAACCCTTTTTGGCCCCACCCATCAGCCCCTGGGGGTCAGCCAGGGCTCATAGGTACATACTATCAAACTGCTACCTAATACTGATAATGCTAACCCAAATTGAATTACTTCCAATGGAAATTAAACAAATGTTGGTCCAAAATGTGATTTCCCTATATAAACTATAGTAAAGTTTACCCCCTCCCCAGGGGGAAA